>NC_056751.1:303309823-303512323 GCF_019279795.1 Protopterus annectens
AACTCTATCTGGAGTAACTATGAGAGGGGCATTATGGGTAGGTCTTAGCTGAGAGTTTTTGGCTGGCACGAGCTTGGAAACGGCCGTGTCAGTTCTGAGGATGGAATCGAAGTCCTCTCAATAATGAATGAATAAATATCTTCAACACAGATGGAACATTATGGTAAGGCATAACTTCTTTTTTCTTCTGCGGTCTTTGTCCATTCTATATGAAGCAGGCTGTGAACAGATCTTGAAAGACTACTAATTAGATGAAGGAGAAAGCTGGTGAAATAATACATCTTTACTACAGTACAGATGTCAGTAAGTCTGTTAGCGAGGAGATGGTTCTGGTAGTCAGCTGTTTATGTAGAGGGCTTAGGACTTAACTGAAATGGGCATACCAGTCCACTCTCTTCAGCACCAGCAACAAATTTGCAGTAAGGGAGTCAGAAGTCTTTACTTAATCAGTGAAAACTATGTCAAGTTCTGAAGTTTCTGTCACTCTTCTTGGAGTTTTCTGGTACTGATATAAATGCACACACAGACACCCACAGTGTGTGTCTTTCTGTGTATATGTGTGCGTGTGTGTACATTGTGTGTGCATATTATATTTATAGATAAATAGATAGATTATTATATAATTAATTACTGTCAGACTGATAAATGGAAAAATTGGAAAACACACAGAAAGCTCATAAATGATAACAAACATTAAAAAAAAGTTTCTACAAATCTGAAGAAAATGCAATCACCAGTGAACCTAAAGTGAAATGCTTTTACATGGAAGAAGGCATTTTCCCCAACACCCCCAAAACTTAAATAAACTAACTCCAGGGTTGCATGACAGTGAAAAAAGGAAAAGGTCTTGAATTTTGCTACAGTCAACTTCCTGAAGTTTGTCTGTGGCATAATTTTAGCAAGCTAGACCACTGACTAAATTACTCACAAAATCAGCATGCAATGAAAGCATTCACCAGTAAAATCATTCATCATTGGTGCTTTTGTGTGTGAGGGAGAAATACACAATCCATGTGTGCAAAGATACAAACACTGTACCCTATCAATGCCCTTATGAATGCTATAAAAATATCCCTGCTTAAGTTTTTTGTTATAATAAGGTGGAAGCAACCAAGAAATCATATTAATTTGTTAATGCAGTACCAGGCATTAACACCAAAATCAAAATTTGGAAGTTGCTGTTTCATTAAGCCTGACTTTTTATGACCTCAAGGAGTATAGCATGCCAGTCCTGTCTCTCAAAAACTGTTTCTTTTAGTTCTTGCAAATGCATATTCATATTCATTGCTGTCTCTCCATCTTAGCCTCTGTTTCCCCTTCTTTTTCTTCTTTTGCCTTTGATCTTGTCAAGCATAAGTTTTTTATTATTATTGAATCCTGTCTTGGCATTATATGGTCAAAGTATACAAGGTTTAGTTTTACTATTAGGCTTTCCAGTGTGCAGTCTGGGTTTATCTCCTTAAGTATTGACTGATTTGTTCTTGTTGCAGTAAATGGAATTATCAATAGCTTTCTCCTTTTCTGGTGTATAGACTTGTTTATATTCAAACTCACAGCCATGTGTTTTCCACTGGAAAACTCATAACATTTATTGTATGGACTTTTTTTTAATAATGTGATGTTTTTGCTCTTTAAAATCTTATCCAAGTTTACCAAAAAGCAAGCACCTTTTTAATTTTATGGCTGCAATTACCATTTGTTCAGATATTTCAGCCCGGGAAAATGAAATCTTTCACTTTCTAGATTTCTTCCCCAGCAATTTTCAAAGAACTGATAGGACTTGACATGATTTAAGGGGGGGGGGTTTATATTGAGCAACAAGTCAGCTTTTATACTTTCAACTTCATCAGCAAGATCTTCATCATGTTCTCATATTTGGAATCAAAATTCCTGGGAGAAATTTTAAGAAAATTAGGCACCCAAATGGTACTATTCTGGTGGGTGAAAGTGAGGAAGAGCTGAAGAGACTGCTGATGAAGGCGTAAGAAGTTAGAAATGACTTAACTTTTCTTTTCATGAAAAAAAGCTGAAGTTGTTATCATCATTGCTAGCTGTAATGGTACTCTCACGCAGCATCTAGTCTCTTCTTTCAGTGGCATGGTGTCCTTTATCACAATGTCATGTGGTTAGAGAACTTCAGCTCTTATAGAAAGGCCTCAGAAATTATCAGTATATTAGTGACTTGGAGATGACTTCTGCTTGGGCTAAAAGTACAAGTCTTTTCCTGTTGCATGTGAAAGTCTTTAGTTAGTGTGCAAGGCTGGGGAAGCTAATATGAGAGAAAGGAATTAAGCATTAAAAGTAAATATCTGTAACAGCAAAATGTAACCAGTACAGTGCACACTGCCTTTCATGATTCTGGAATACGCTTATAAACTGTCTTCATAAATAATCTATAAATAAGGAAAGCAAATAATATTAGCATGGAGTTATAACACTCAAGCTTTGTTGAAGACCACTTGGTTAAAACCTTGGTTCTGAAATGTCTGAACCTTGTTTCTGCAACTTTCAAGATGGCACTATTTTCCTGGGAGCCATCTGTTATTATACTAGGACTGTATTCAAGCTGAAGAAGTAAGACACCTTTGCCAGTCACACTCCTGGCTTCAGGACAGAGGAACCTAGAAATCTCCCAGGACCAGAAAGAGGTTTTATTCATAGACACTGATGTATTGGTATGATAAAAATAGAATTTTTACTTCATGTGATGAAATGCAGGAACTAATTTTCCAATTTTAACTATGATTTCCGGACATTGCCATCATTTCATTAGAATTTTTGATTGCATCTATAGTTGTAGAATTAAAACATACAAAGTAAGCTCTCAGCATTATAAGGAGAAATATGAGAAGGAATACAGGTTATGAGTAACAAGTGCTGTGACCTAAAATACTCAGTCCATATTTGGGATTTATTGATGTTTTTCCTGGGAAATTGGAGAATCAGTGTCCCAGCCTTTATGTATTGTCTTTTTAGTTTATTCTGTAAAGTGGGTAAAGGTGATTAATTGATTGATTCAACCACATCCCTGATGTTTAAGAGAGTCTCCTTGGTATGTGGAAGCAGAAGCGGAAGAAGATCCTAATCTGACTGAAAGTTCTGAGCTTAAGATGGAGGCAAACAAATCTGTGTCTTCTGAGCTGACGTCAGCTTTTTGTAGGGGACATGTGAAATGTTGGTAATCAATATTGCCACAGACTGTTTCAGTTCAGTGAACACTGCACCTCTGAAGTTGCCCTTATCCAGATATATAAGCATATCATTAGTAGGGGACCAGTACACAGTTGGGGTACTTCTAATCGATGGAAAAACTATGCCGTAATCTAGATAACGCAAAGTACTATATGCTTTGGTTGCTGACAGCTAGATTTTTCATATATTACTTTCCTTGATAAGTTGGCTAAACCAGAGAAAGAGGTGTTACTTATGTCTGAGGTAATACTGGGGTGGGAGTTTCAAAAATAGTGTGTTTTTAGATATCAGGGTGGTTTGATAGGTTTTAGATATATTTTTTTAAAGCACATTCATTAAAGTATCAGTTGTGACATAGGTAAACTTAAATTTAAATAAAAGTAATCAAATCGTTGTAACAAATTTGCATTTACAAACATTATAGTTCACATACATTTTTTCTGTCATTCATTTTTATGCTTTTCTAAAGCTCCCACTTCCTGTTCCTTTATATCTGTTAACAATATTCACTGCTTCAGGTGTAGTTAGTTTAGATTTTGATTTCCATTTTCTAGTAACTGTTTTTTTGGCAGCCACCAGAATTAAACTTAACAAGGCCATACTTTGTGTAGGTAATTCAAATCCTGTATCCCAGCTTAAAAAAATAATTTCTTTAGTTAAACTCATTTGCTCATCCTGTAGTCCTAACAGAGTACTCTGTAGGGGATTTTTAACATCTGCCAACTCATTATACTGCTAAAAGATAGGTTTTCATTTACCCCTTTCTTCCATATCACATCTCCAACATTTGCCATCTACTTGAGGAAAAATGTTTTGGAGTCTGCTTGGGGTATAAAAGTATCTATTCAAACACTTGCAGGCATAAATCCTAAATCTTCTAGATTATGGTACATATTCAGAAGCCATACATATGTCTTCCCATTGTTTCTTCATGAATTGCGTATGTAGTCTCTCTTCTCAATCTTTTCTGACCTCTTCTGATTGATTCCTATAGTTATCGTGCAATATTTTATATAGTTTACTAATTATCCCTTTTTTAACAGAAGCTTCTGTTCCAGATTCAGTTAAAAACTTAACCAGTGCAGGTCTTTAATTTAGGACTCTCCTGTCCTTTCTCTTTGTCTGTACTCTGATATCAGTTCCTGATAGGGTAGGCAATCACTAGCTTGCAATCCAAATGTCTTCTTGGCCTGTTCCTATTTAATTACCTGTCCCTGTCTAATTATTTGTTCCCAATATCTTAGTTCCTTTGCTAGCTTCCTCCAATATATTTCAGCCTTCTCTTGTCTATTCTCTGTTCCCCTAATTGCAGTCATCGGCATACTATCATTTTTATATCCTTGTGTTGGCTTAGTTCTTAGTATACTTTCTGCTACTTTATGAATGTAATATTCTGTATGACTGTTGTTATTTTCCTTAAGGATCTGTGTCCAAAATCCCATTCTTTCCTTGTTTCTTGAATTACCACCCCCTGCTTCATCATCTTCCCTTTCTGCTTTTTGCTTTGTTATGCATAAGAGCCTTTACTGGGTAGTTCTAAAATATCCCCTCAAATCAGGTAATCCTAAACTTCCTTGTTCTGTTGAGAGGATCGGCTTTTCTCACTTAACTCTTGCACACTGCCCCTCTCAAATAAAATCCTTCAACTCTTTATTAATTACTATCTACAACTTCTCCTCTGGTTAATACAAATATGCATGACCTGTGTATTAAATTAAAGAGACTAAAACATTTTTACTGCATGTATCTTGCTGTCCATATCCATAGGCAAGAGCTTCCAGTTTCTCAGATTTTATATTATCTTTTGTTTAGTCTCTTCCCACATATCATTAGCTACCATAACAAAGTCCTTTTTAATCCATACACCTACATACTTCATTTTATCTTGTCCCTATAAATATGGGTATTGCTGAAGCTATTCGTGTGTGGGTACATAGTTTATAGCTATAGCCTTTATCTTCATTAATTTTATATCCTGAAAGAAAGAAAACCTAGAACTGTCTCAGAACACAATGCTGAGCTGTCCTTTTCTGGTTCCATCAGGTACAAAATATTATAATCTGCAAATAAAGCCAACTTTTCTTGAATTGTGAGGTCCTTATTTCCTTTGCCAGTGTTTCTAAATATAACACAAATACCAAAGGGAAAAGAGGACACCCCTGCCTGATTCTTCTCTTCAGACACAACTTATCAGAGGGAATCCTCCCACTTAGATTTTTGCCTCTGATCCATTATATATCCTTCTGACTAACCTTATTATTGTACCAGGAAATGCAAATGCTTCCATTGCCCTAAGCATAAAATCCCAGCTTACTCTGCTGAACGCTCTCTCCATTAAAACCCCAAGACCCACCAATAACAGCAGTATTTTCTTACATTCTTCTTCCCTATGGATCTTTACTGCTTTATTAATGTTGTCAAATGTTTGCCTTCTCTCCACAAAACCACATTGGTCCACATCTCTCAATGTCGGTGTCACCTTTGCCATTCTTTTAGCCATTATAGACATAAACACTTTATAATCATGGTTTAAAATTGAAATAGGCCTGTATAAAGCTGGATGTGATGGATCTTTACCATCTTTAGGTATTACAGCCACCACAGCTTTTTTTCCAGGATGTTGGTAGTGCCTCCCTTACTTTTAAAATACTGTTAAACAATACCTTCCCGATCTGTATCATTTCCTTCTCTCTTAGCTTCCAAACTTCCACTGGAATGCCATCTATTCCTAGAGACTTTCCTGCACTTTGGTTATACATTGTCATTTTTTTTCCTCATCTCCTCTTATCTTAACCTGTCTTAAGTATTAGTTGTTGAGCCTCATTTAGCTCTTACGTTTGGCATATTTAAGTCTTCCGTAAATATTTCCATTTATGCTTTTTATTGATTTCCCCACTTCTCTGCCATATACAGTTTTTCATAACATTTCTGAAATATCTCTAATACCTCTACAGGGTATCTGGTTATTTGTCATGGTATAGGGTCCTTAACTTTGGCAACACCCATTTCTGCTTTCTGTTGCCTAAGTCATTGTGCCAGAAGTTTTTGTGCTCTGGAGTTGTTATCAAAAAACAGTTGCTTAAAAACAATCTTTCTAAATTCATGCATGTTATTCTGGTACTTCCTTATTTTCTCTTTAGCACTCTGCAATTGCATCTCTTCTTGTTCTGTGAGATTCCCCTTATTTTGTAATATTTTAACCTTTGTCACCCTCTCTAAATAATTCTTATTACTTAACCAGATATTCTTAAACTCCTTCATTTTATCCCACCGACTACCTACAACTTCTGCATCATCAGTAAAATAACTGAGCTGCTAAAACAGAATACCATTAACTTAAAATGAAATGTGACTGAATTAAGGATTTGGGGCCAAGAAGGCAGTGTGCTTGGACTTCACTTTACCAGTCAGCCTCAGCCAGAAATAATTTAATGACACTGTTTCCATCTCAAACAGAGTACAGCACCAGGAATTTAAGTCGTGACTACTCTGAACTGAACAGATGTGCACTTCTGAAGAATTACTTTTCACTTTTAATTTAATGGAATTCATTTAACTTAATATCTTTGCAGTGTTTATCAATTAATTTAATTTGATGTCTGTGTGTATTAATATTCCAAAGATATAAATATGATAGTGGTGAGAAATGCCTTTTAAAGGTGTTTAAAGCTGATGAAATGTCATGGAATTGAAAGTGGCAGCTTTGGATGTAATGTGCAATACCGTTATTTAGAGTAAAGGGTGAAAATTGTAATAGATTTTCATTAATTGTAGAAGAACAAGTGCAGTTCATGGGACAGCCATGTGTCTTTTGCAGTTTTCAGAAGAAGACTGAGGACTAAGCTTGAACTGAAGAGTCTACATAAAGCAGAGAAGCAGGAAAACCGAATGGGGCTAATTTGTTTTTTTTTTTCTATATGTCAATGCATTTCCCATACTGAGTTTCCCATATTAATGTATTTTTTTTCATACTTACATTTGATGAGAGTTGTAGGTTCTGTTCCCAACCAGGCAGTTTTATATACCTCTTAGCACTGATGGAGATGTGCAGGTGGGGATGGAAAGTACAGCCCCAAGGTGGTGTGACATCCCTCAGAGGCAGTATTAAACCAAGGTCCTGCCTACCCGCTCTTACAGAAGGTTTGTTGAATGTTAAACTTGTGCATCATCCCATGGTAACCTTTATTATACAATGAAAAGGAATAAAGCAAAGAGCACAATGTAACTGTGCAAGATAAAATAAACAGTATTCTTTAGTGCATCTGTAGCAAAATTAATGTTAACTGATGAACAAATGTGTTTTTCAGAAATTAAGATAAGTTTGTTTTTATTGCAAATGTTATGCTTTGGGTACTGAAGTGTTGTAAATGGTAGTTTTTTTAATTGTATATAATATGTGTTTGTGTGTGTATATGTGTGTGTGTGTATCTTAAGCCACTGTGTTGAAGGTATGCCCCCTTTCCTTTAATGTGCAGTGGCCTTGTAGTTGACTACACTAGTAAAGGGTTCTGGAGACATTGTCTTTTTGCATAAGGGGCATGTGAGCTTCACCCTTGAAAAAAGAAACTTTTTGTATTTTTGACAAATATAATGCTTGATAAGAATACATGCTACCCATCTTGACTTGTGTACTGTTACGTTTTTGCAGTCTAGATATGTCGGATAGTCAATCAACATTGTAATGTTTGTGTTTTCAGTAGTGATGATAAATAGATACATCATCACAGAGTATGGGAAGAGAGGTTAATGATGCTTGCCAGCCCATTCAGAAATGGATAAATTCCATGAAATTCTAAGAAAGTCTGCTTATTGACCAGTAAACAGTATGCTTGAGTAATAGATTTATCCTGATCAGTAGCAGGATGAGGCCACATTCAGAAAGAGTAAATTAATACAGAGAAACATTGCAGTAAAATATGACAAAATGTATACTTCATTTTTACCCAAGTTTTCATTTCCTTTGTAAGCTGCTATAGCATTGTGAATGTAGCAGGCTAAGAAAACTATAAAGTGTCATCATTTAAACCTAGAGTGCCAGTTTTGCCGTATCCCACTTCACACCTTGCAGTGCAAGATGTGTTGGCTGCCTTGTCTCATTCAGTCCTACATGCTCGAAAGGCAGACTATAAATATGCACATACACACACACACACACACACACACACACACACACACACACACACGCACGCACTCACAAAGCTATTGTTATAGTGTATCATAATCATGCCATTGAACTCACAGTATTCATTGCAAAACATAAGCAGCCTAAATGTGAGACATTTTAAATTAAACAAGTAAGGCAAAAGTCTCTCTATGCTTGTTTAATTTAAAAGATTTTCCTTACAATTAAATACAGCTAACTCATTCAGATCACAAGGAATTTGATACCTCATTAAATGGGGTTTGGCAGATATGAACCACAGTGCAAAATATAAATTAAGTGAGGCTAGTAACCATCTCATCAGTACTGTTAAAAACAGTTACAGTCAACAGTCTAGAGGGTGTTTTTATTAAATGTGGCAAATATGGTCACTGGTTAAAGAATCTATTTTGTTCACTTAACTAGAGTGGTGCAAACAGTAATAAATACTTTTGCAAGTAGAAGCCACGATGACCAGGAGCTCCAACTTGAGCATTTATGAAACAGGCCTGATAAAAAGACTTGCTGAAAAGAATTACTGAATCAAGGCATATATATTTAAAGATGCTAACGCACAGATAGTAAAATAGTATGAATATGAGTTGTTTCCTGTCTAATGTAAGGCTGTGTCTTCAGAAGCTGTTCTTAAGTTGCTGATGCATGAGTTTAATTTGAGATACTAGTAGAAAGGAGTAGAGGAACCTAATTCACTGTTAACAACTCTGTAAAAGAAAGATGAAGGTACAAATGTCAACTGCTAGTAAACAGATTTGAACTGTTACTATAATATGGTGGGCTGTCTAAATTTCAGGAACTATAGTCCCAATCCCCAGAACTGCAGACTGTGAGAATGAGGAAATATATCCACAGTCCGTGGTTGCAGGACTATCCCCCCAACTCTGTAGTATGTTAATCTCAAAAGTGTTGTGTAAAGCCTTATCAAGTTTCAATCTCACACATCTCATAAGTTGAATGAATGCACTGTATAGATCTGCAGATGTATTCATTATTTCTCCCCTCCCTTAATGGCACATTGTGTGTCTGTGCAGACAACATCAGTACAGGTATTGATCCTGCACAATTCTTTCAATGTTCTTTTATTGTCTGTATAGGAGTTCAAGTTGTTTGGAGAGGAAGTGGAAGGTGCCCTCACATTCATTCTGATACCCCAGATTCTGTTTTGATGTAGTGGCTTTGTTCAGAGTCCTCTTTGAATGTCCATGTTACTGTGACTGGATCAGGATGGCAGCCTCTTTAGTTCCTACTACTCTGGAAAGGCTGTGAACTTTCTTTGTTGGATTCTTGTCATCCTTTGCATGTAAACAGTGTATGTTGGGCGATCCAACATGCAATTCCACAAACAGCTCTCGAGGTTAATTGCTTCTTCCAAAAAAAAATACAAATCTGGGTATAGAGAAGTAGTAAGTAATGCAGTCTTTGTTCACTATTCGATGGTGGTTGTATGGATTTATGTTTGTTTGAATTGAAATAAATACCTTTTCTACATCCAGAATGTGTCATATACATGGAGGAGTTATGCCATTTCAGTGTAATGCCACTATTCATTGTATAAATTAAGGCTGAATTTAGTTTGTTTTTTTTTTTTGTTTTTTTTTTAGTTAGCTGATTTTTTTTCTCTGCAGCCATGCTGTTAATCTTGTGTAATATGACAGCTCTAAATTATAAAAATAGCTAATGAAGAAAGGCACATTTCTATGGACTGAAGAGAAAACATTAACCTCAACTGAGAAAAGGTATGTTTGACAATATCCATGTGAACTTCCAGCACCTTCTAGCAAAAGTGCATATAATCATAGGGTATTTATGACCCATAAGGAGATTTGTGATATAGCTGAGGCACATAAAACTAACCGTGGTTCTCTCATCTGGAAAAAATAAAAGGTTATTTTTGCTGTCTTACATTTTTTTTTTGCCTATCTTGGATTCTGTAATCTATTAATTTTTTTCCTGGTATCCATAGTAAGGTGAGATAATTTTATTAAAAGTGATGGAAACGTTCTTTATATCAGTCACTGTAATTTTCCAGACTTTGGTATCTTGTATTGCACTGCATATAAGTAGACTTTGCTACATATACCTAAATGTAGGTATGGGCATTCTAAACAGCTTAGTAGAACTAGAAATATATGTGGTTTACTGCATATGAGAATAGGAGAAGACGTGTCAGAGCTGGGACAATCTCAGATGTCTTTGTCAGAAATGCATTGGAAATCTAAGACCGTTTAGAGAGTAATGGGAACATAGTTGTTTCAGAAGGACAAGAATGATATTTCTGTCAGGGTAGAGTACATAACTAGTAGGGAGCTTTCTGATCCTGAGTGCATACAGGAACATGCTGTCCATGATGTTGATGAATAGAACAGTTATATGCAGAATGCAGGAGATGTATTAAAAATACTAGTGGAATTGTGCAAAAAAAAAAAATGTCTGGTTATGACCAAGGTAAAGCCAGCTAGGGAAAGTAGGAAAGGATCAGGGAAAAATGTATGGTAACATCATGCCAGACCCCTGTATATATAAGACCGTTCCGTCCAGTACTTTCCTGGGTTATGAAAGAACTGCTGTGGGGTGATTTATTCCTTATGTTCCATGCCATTATGGAACCCATCCTCCTTGACCTTCCGTACCTTTGCAAGTCAAATGACTTGACAAATAGATGAACTAGGGACTTAAATCTCCGCCAGCACATAAATAAATAGCCTGGAGGAACAGATTTATTACAAAATGTCTACTGTACCTTTGGGACAGACTCTTCCTTTAAGTTGACTAAAATGGTACTCTAGCATCCTACTTGGATGATTGGATGATTACCCATAAATGCACTCTGAGATTGACCTGTTCTGCCATTCCTGAGAAGTGTGATACAGCATGAGGACGGGTGTTGTCAAGATGCAAGTTGTCTCTTGACTCAGTTGCCTTGTTATTTCACATGATCCTATGAACAGCACTCTTCCAAGTCAGCCTGACTTTCCAGTCAGGGAAGAGGCGACAGCAACCGACGCCGGACCAAGACTTTGGAATTCCGTCCGACTGCGGGACCGCCTGACGACAGGATAACCCAAGTGTGATGACTGCAGCAGGGTAACACGATGAACATCTACATTTCTGGTAGGTACAAAACTGTACTTTCTGAATATTGATGGAAAATGATATGAAGGTGGCTGACTTGGACAGTTTATTATTGGGAATGATCACATTGGTAGTATGAAGCACTGTAGTGAGACAAACCTGAAAAACAGTGTTGTATGTTTCAAATTATATTACAGAATTCAAAACTGAAACAAAAGGTGTATTTTATTAAATTATAAAATGAGATAGCATAGTTGTTTAAACCTAGAAAATGTCAGTTCCCTGATGTCTTATTTTGTTGTTAATAATGGAGACTTGGTGTAGAAATGCCTGGTCTTAGGTAAAGAACACTTAATCATGTTGTGCATGACGTCTGATTGGAGTTTGTAGAAGAAGGTGTCATAGTCCTTGAGACAGCAGCAGAGTTATGTGATCATAAGAAGCAGGTGGTTAGTGAGTCAGGCTACTGATTCTGAAATTCTCCATAGAGAGCTGGACAATTTGAAAAACATTTATTCAATTTCAAGTGGATGAACATGCATCCTTTGAAGAAATTCTTACCTGCCATCATTGTCTGTAGTATTTTAGTCCCAGAAATCTTGAAGAGCAGCTAGAGTGCCTCAATGGAAAGTAGAAATGAAAACAGTCACATGTATTGTTGCTGAGTGTGAAACACTAATGGTAGAGGGCCTGTATACCGAAAGTAATAATAATGTGGCAAAACTGTTCCGTAGGGTATTGTGCAAACATTACAATGTTGAAGTAGCTGAGAATCATTGGAAACATAAGCCACAAAGCATTATGATTACAGAGAATGATGAAGTTTATGTCACATCGGACCACCCATTACCAACAGTTCAAAAAATAGATGTGAGAAAACCAGATATAGCAGTCAATGAAAAGAACACAAAAGTGCATTGATCATTGAAATGATTACAGTGTCTTATGGACAGCGAGACACAAAGTCATAAAATACCAGGATTTGCAGGCAGAAGTGAAGGCATTGTAGATGAAGGATACCCAGACAGTTCCGACAGTAGGAGGAGCAATTGGTCACATAAAAAAAGAATTTACAGTTTTACTTGGGTATGCTACTGATGCATGTAACTCTGTATGAATTACAGGAAGAGTCAATTCTGGGCACATTGTGGGTGCTGTTAAGAGCACTTTTGGCTAACATCAAAGATGGAAACTACTAATTTCACAAACTTTATTTATTTATTTGCCATTTGTTAACCGGGTTAGTCCAGCTGAGCAAAGGCCTGTTTTCAGTGGAGACCAGAGTAGAAAAGCTCCAGAAAAATAAGCCAGAAATGAACACGTATACATTCAAAAAAAGAAGAAAATTACATAGTTACATCATTGCAAAAATTGAATGTAACAAAGTTACACGAAAAGTATATACAAGATAAAATGGCAGAGTGAACAGCAGATGTAAGTTTAGAGAAAATCAGACTTAGATTCCTAATATTGCAGATCACAGAGCTAGATAGGTAATAAAAACATGATAGTGTTGCTATTTACAGAGTGTAAGTAACAAAAGAGCAGCAGTTAACTATTCGTATAGCAATTGGAATGTGTTTCATCAGTAAGTCTAATAGAAAAGCTCTAAGTTTTAGACAAAAGAGAGGTTAAAAAGATGTGGGGGAGTAGGTAGGATCCTGGCATGGGCAGGAGGTAGAAGTAAGAAGCTGTTTTTAAGTTCTATTGTGAAGCGGTTTGTACAATTAATGTTTCTGATATTTGGGAGAGAGTGTTCCAGGCTTGGGGCAACGTGCTTTTATAAAGAAGTTTGACAGTGTTTTTGTTAGTTTTATAAATATTAAGAAGGTGTTGATCAGAGCTGCGTAGAGTTCGAGGGGGGGGTATAGAGGGATATGACAGAGGAGAGAGAACGATAGGCTGAGGTTTTATTTAGTAAGGTGCGAGTGAAATGTAGCTGAGAGAGAAGAGGTTGGGGGGACTCAAGCCATTGAAGTTGTTTTAAAGCAAGGCAGTGGTGGGATTTGTATGGTTGGTTACTACCAAATCGAGCTATGTTGTTAAAAGTTTGTTCCAGTTTGGTTATTAAGCTATATTGTAGCTGTGTGAGTATAGGAAAGGTGTAGAAATGACAGGGCAGGAGGAATGTCTGTGCCAGAGAGGGTTTGGATTTGGAGGCTAGGAATTTTTTATTTCTATAGAGAAGACCCATTTTTGATTTGTCTTTTTAAAACAATGTTGAATATGGGGGTCAAATTTTAATTGGTCATCAGTTATAATAGCCAGAAGATTTGGCTTTAATAAGGGTGTTGTCATGTGATGAGGTGGTAAAGGTGGTTTTATGGTGGGAGAGTGATTTGGAGATGAAGAGGAGGAGTTTTTTTTTTTTGGGAGGGGGGTTAGGATGAATTGGTTATCAGTTAGCCATTGTTCGAAGGTGTGAAATGTGTTTTGAGTGATAAAGTGGAGGTGAGAGATGTAATCAGAGAGGGAGATAAGAGTACAGTCGTCCTCATATTGTAACAGAGTAGGTGGTGCAGGAAGAGTGGAGGTTGTTAGCGAAGATGTTGAAAAGAAGAGGTCCCAGAGTAGAGCCTTGGGGGACATCAGTCTTGATAGGTAAAAAAGCGGAGCAGGTGGAATGTCATCTGACTGACTGTAACCTGTAGGAAAGGTAGCTAGAGAACCAGAGAATAGCAGGGTGGAGAGGTTGAGATCAGCTAGCTTAGTTAGTGGTTTAGAGTGTGGGGCAATATCAAAAGCTTTTGAGAGGTCAAGGAAAAGACATGATACCAGTAGGTATACCCTGACTTAGGAATGGGGTCCATTCCAGTCATGGTATTAGAAACCCAAAAGACTTGGAGAAATTAAAATGGGGAAAATGGTAGGATAAAAGAGAAAATTCCTCCATTTGGATTGAAGGCGTCATTCTCTTGTGTTCTTTGAGGTTATGAAGGAGCAGTGAAGTCTAAAATATTCCCTGTAAGGATAAATCCCTAGGCTATATAAATATGACTAACGTAAACATGTTAAAAGTTACCTGTGCATATACATCCACACAGACTCCCACAAACACCCTACTGACAAGTGTAGTGAATCAGGGTAAAGTAACACTGTTCATCACCTATATTTAAAATGTAGTCTATGGTATATCCAGTAACTACGTAATCCTAACAGACTATTTCTTGTGCATAATCTTTACATATTTATTTATTTCTTGGGTAGTTAACTAGGACTGTGGACTGTTACAGGACCTTTTTCACTCACTGCCCAGGCCATAAGGCTACACAACATATATGTACATATATCTAGCTATATTTGTGTGTGTGTGTGTGTGTGTGTATATATATATATATATATATATATATATATATATATATATATATATATATAGTCATATATACATAACAGGTAGACATTTTTGGTGTACTTAATAAGCTAAAATACAGTGTTAATGCATATAATTCAAGTTAGTAGAACATAGGTATATCTTAATGTGAAGGCTGATAACTATTGGTATAAAGATTAAACAGCTGCACTTAAATACAGGAAAAATGTAGCATGTTTTACTCAGTATCTTTAAAACATATGCATTTATATTGATTCATCAGATGCATTTTTAGCTGTTCTTTAAATAGGGAGATTGTACTGCAATATAGTAAGCTGGGCAGGAATGCTGTTCCATGATGCAGGAGCGATCTTCAGAAAAGATCATTCATTGATGGCCAAGGAAAAATTAGGACTTTGTAGCTTGATAGATATGTTATGTAACAAATCTGAAAGTACTAATAAATAGTATATTGATACTAAGGAGAGAAATGTTTAATTGTATAATTTTTTGCTTTAGTATCGAATGAATTGTTTCAGTAACTGAATATTGATCATTTCTGTGAAGGCTTGGTTATGTAGCATTCTGGACTTTGCTAGAAGAACATGAAGTGAGGTACTGCTATGAATGCATGTCTTCTAACTGGTAGTTAGCTTTATTGAGTCCCATTTCATCCATGAGATTGTTCAATAACATTTCAGATTTATTTCCCCTGAGCTGAAGTGATCTTAGTAAGGGAATACAAAGAGGTTTGCCTCCAATTACACCTAAGAATGGCTAACCTTTTTACTATTTTTCCTTTGCTATTTTGCTGAAATGTTTACACCCATAATGCTTTATGGTGGCTGCATGGTGCCTCTGGACACAAGGGATGCTGTCTGGAAAAGTATTATCTTTGGCTCATGGAAGAATATCCTTTGATATGGACTGGGACAACATCACACTCGGTGCCATTTGGCATCTCCTGCATCCAGATTCTTTAGCCCTGAGAACACCCGTCATAGTTTTCCTGCAGTAAGCCCTTACATAAGCATAGCCTGGAGGAGGCATCTTCATGCATTTGTACAAATCTTGTTAGATTCCACCTCAGATGATTTCCCTCTTTGAATTCTCCAATTCCATTTATGAGCATAGACCTTTCATTCCCTGACAGGGTGATCCAGATTCACATTTCTGTCCAAGCACAAATTTTTCATTCAAATCTTAGCTTTTCCACTGTCAAAATATAACTCTTAACAACTTTACCAAACTTTGATCAAGGTGCAGATTCTGTTTCATTTGCCTTTCTTAAAGTCTGCATAACCGTCTTGAACGTCACCTTCTTGCTTCCCTGTCATTCAAAATGTTCTTCGTGTTTCACTGTTGCAGTCATCACATTTGGGTTATCTGCTTGCAGTAGCCCTCAGTCAGCCTGATTATCAAAGTCTTGGGTCCTGTGTCAGTTATTGTCTCATCTTCCATGACATCAGGTAGTCAGAGGTATAAAACATGCAGCCAATGCCATTTTATTAGTCTTTTTTGCCATACGGTGCCCGAAGTAGAAGCAGTTCGCAAGTGCCAGTCGGCCGACTCCTGAAATTTTGTTTTCAAGTTTCAGAGCTGAAGTCTTCAACTAAAGCTAAATACCCCGTTGGGGAAACTTTTTCTTGCTCTAAACAGATGTCAGTAAAAGTTAATAATTGTATTTCTTGTGGAAAGTAAATACCTCATAAAGATTTTCATTCCTACTGTATTCCTTGCCTAGGCCCTGAACATGACATACGTCGCTGTCAGTTTTGTGCCTTATTTAAACAACAAACTATTCTTTGTCAGTATATTTACGCTTCTAAATATTTTGGTACTCTGTTCAATTACCCTGATGTGGCTTCGGTAAGCCACCCAACTACCAACATTCCAAAAAAATGCAAAAAAAAAGACAGAGACAGGCCGTTTAGGTCCAAAGCTGCCGAAGATGCTTCTCCTAAGCTAGTCACCAGTTCACCGGTATTCAGTGAGGTGCTTTCGTAGCCCCTGATACCCGCTACTTCAGATTCGCAGGTCTCTACTGAGACCCATTCGGAGTCCGGTATGCCGCAAGATGCTTCAACTGTGGAACCTGCGGATGTCTCTACCTTGGATGGGTCCAGAGCTGCTGTGCAGGCACCAGCTTCTGAGGATGTATTCAGTCCTACAGACTTGCATATTAAACCGATGCCATCTTCTTCTTCAAGGCCTAAAACTCGATCCATGCCTAGAAAACTGACACCCAGACCGCATGGTCAGGCCTCTATGCCTAAAAAACAAATGATAAGAATGGCTGAAGACCTTGTTACTTTAATCAGGGGAAGCCAACCTTCCCCCTCTAAGAGACCTAGGACTGAGTTTGCTTATGATTCTTCTGATCAGTATTCTATCATTTCTGTTTCCTCTGATTACCAGGATTTACCCTTATCTACCTATGAGGATTCTGATGCAGAGGACTCTATTCCCTCTGCTTCCCCTCCAGAGGATTTCTCTTTTGGTGAAACCCTGCATACGCTTAGGGAGCATTTCCACTGGGAAAGCCAGGATTACTCTGATTCTAAATAGAGGCTTAGGGATTTCTTACTCATGCCCCAACACATGCCTTTAGCTATCCCACCTGTACTGGACATTGTTGATGATGCCTTTTCGGAATCTAGCTTGGCCCCTGACTCCTTACTTCCTGCTCCCAGAAAACCAGATAGATATTACAGGGTTCCTGACTCTCACAAGTTCCTCTTTAAAAATCCTACTGCGGATCCTGAGACCATTTCACAGGGACCCAAGGGCATGAATGCTACTACTGCTAAAAATCCTACCCTCTCTGATAGAGATTCCAGGGTGCTGGATAGATGGGGTAAGAAGGTATACACTTCTGCAACCTTGGCCATTAGGGCCTTAAACTGCCAGTTTCATATGTTAAAGTATCAGCAGCATATTATTGGATTGCTTAAACAGAAAATGATGTTGATTCCTGACTGTGCTGAAAATAAGGATTTACGGGATTTAATGCATTCTGCTGAACAAGTTGGAAAACATACTTTGCAATGTGGTTTTGACTCACTAGAGGCATCTTGCCGGGCTGCTGTTACTGGGTCTGTACTTAGAAGGCATGCTTGACTTAAGGAGCAATCTTTGCCAGATCATTTTAAAGCTAAATTGCTGGATGCTCCCTTAAACCAGGACCGCCTGTTTGGCAACAAAGCAGAAGTAGTACTTAAAAAGATGGAGGAAAAAGCTAAATCTATGCAAACTGTTAAAGATTTCCTGCAAGTACAGCCTCCAAGATTCAGTAGGCATTGGCCCTCTAAGAATTGGTCCTTTCCTGCCTCTTCCAGGCCTTCTCAGTCCAAACCCAGAACCAGCAGAGTACCCAGGCTTCAGTCCCAAGTTACGCACAGGACTAAGCAGTGGGGGGCTCCTACTTCCAAAGCAGGGAGTAGTAAGACTCCACCCTATGGTAAACTGTCTCAATGACTTAACTTTAAAACTTCCAAGCCCTTCTCAACTGACTGCGACTTTAGGGGGAAAGATTGCTTTGCAGGCAAAAACTGGAAACTCATTACCCAGGACAAATGGGTTTTAAATAGTTTCCCAAGGATACAGATTCCACTTCCAAACTTTACCAACCCCAAACAGTTGGCCAGATCTACCCCCAAATCAGTGGGCAGAGGCTCAAAAGCAAGTTTTCTCTCTCTTAAGTATAAGAGCTATTCACACTGTCCCAGAAGAGGAAAGGGGACAGGGTTTCTACTTAAGACTTTTCCTGGTGCCCAGAAAAGACAACTCCTGGTGTCCTGTCCTGGATTTCTCTATCTTAAACACTTTTTTGGTGATCCCAAAATTCAAGATGCTAACTCTTCACCAGTTGCTTCCTATGCTAGCCAAGGATGCCTGGTAGGCAACACTGGATTTAAAGAAAGCCTACCTGCACATCCCAATCAGGGAGTCTTGCAGAAGATACCTACGCTTCAAAGCAGGCTACATGCACTATCAGTTCTCTGCACTGCCCTTTGGCTTATCTACTGCGCCCAGGGTATTCACAAAGTGCCTAGCTCCAGTCATTGCATTTTGCAGGCAAAGAAATATTCAAATATACCCATACCTGGATGATTGTCTAATTCAGGCAGAAAACCAGGGCATACTTTTGAATCATCTGGTGTTTGTACAAAAGGTGCTAACTTCTCTGGGGTACACCATAAATGAAAAGAAATCACATCTTGTACCCTGCCAACAAATTGTATTCCTGGGAGCAAGCTTGAACACAACTTCCCAGATGGCTTTCCTCACACCAGAGAAACAAGTTCATTTGACAACTTACTTCCAACTAATGGCCACAAAGACCCTGCTATCTGCAAGACAAATACTGCAAGCCTTGGAGTTCATGGCCTCCTGCATTCTCCTAATTCCATATGCAAGACTGCATATGAGGAAACTACAATGGTATCTAAAAAGCCTATGGTGTTAACATTCTCAGGATCTAGAAGCAATGATTCCTATCATACCTTGCCTACAGTTAGAGTTCCTTTGGTGGGCAGAGGCCTGTCACCAAAACAAGGGACTGCCATTCACACTACCCCCTGCTGCCCAAACCCTAACAACAGACGCATCAGACTATGCATGGGGGGCTCACCTGGCAGGGATGTGTTTTCATAGCAAATGGAACCCAAGTCAAATGCACCTGCATATCAGTCAAAAAGAAATGTTAGCTGTACAGAATGCTCTGACAGCTTTCAAGGACTACATTCTTCCAGGACAATTAATGGTAAAGACGGGCAACACCACTGTTATGTATTACATAAACAAGCAGGGGGGGAACCCACTCATACCCTCTCTACAGACTAGCCATGGCTCTGTGGAACACAGCCTTAAACTACCAAGTACACCTGCAGGCTCAATTCCTGCCAGAAAAGCTAAATACACTGGCAGACAAACTAAGCAGAAATCTCATGGACCCACACGAGTGGAAACTGGAACCAAAGACATTCAACATGCTGATAAACAAATGGGGTAGCCCAGATATAGACCTGTTTGCCTCCCCCCAGAACTACCAATTGGACAAATTTTGCACAAAGACTCCCCACAAACAAGCTTGGAAAGAGGATGCCCTGTCCTTCACCTGGAAAAAGCAGTTTATGCCTTTCCTCCTCTGCCTCTCCTCTCCAAGGTACTACTAAACATCAAACAGGACAAACCAAGGATGATACTGATTGCACCAGCCTGGCCATGCCAACACTGGTACCCCCTCTTGCGCAGTGTGTCACTGCTGGCACTGTGGCACCTGCCTCAGACCCCTACCCTGTTGTCCCAGCAGGAGGGCCAGATTCTGCACCCTCAGCTTCAAACCCTGAAACTGGCAGCCTGGATAATTACCTGATCTCTCTGTTACCATCCCTCAGTAAACAAGTGTTGGATGTCATTCTGGAGGAAAGGAGGCCTAGTACTAGAAAATCTTATGCTGAAAAATGGAAAAGATTCTGTTCCTGGAACCAAACTCAGGGGATGGGCACATCAGTGCCCAATTTACCTCAGATTTTTCAATACTTAACTGAGATGCTTCACAAGGGCCTTTCCTTTTCCTCCATCAAAATTCATGCCTCAGCCATTTCAGCTCATTACAGCACAGAACCACCCCTCTTCCCTCATCCACTGCTCAAACAGTTCCTCAGAGGGGCCAAAAACTTAAGACCATCCAGGAGAGCCCCAACCCCAGCCTGGGACCTTAACTTTGTATTGGAAAAGCTCACGTTACCTCTTTTTGAGACAGCTGCAAGTGCAGAGTTGAAATTCCTTTCTTGGAAAACAGCCTTTCTTTTAGCAATCACTTCAGCAAGAAGGGTGTCTGAATTACAGGCCTTTATAGCAGTGGAGCCTTTCATCATCTTTCATGCAGACAGGGTGTCCCTCAGGACCAAGGTAGTATCCAGTGTGGTTCTTAATCAGTCAATTCATTTGCCAACCTTCTTTGCTAATCCACAGAACAAAAGGGAATGTATACCGCACCCCTTAGATGTGCACAGACAACTTAGATTTTACTTGGACAGGACTAAACCTCTAAGGAAATCTGAACAGCTGCTAGTGGCATTTGCTGCAGGGGCAGAGGGGAAGGCCATTTCAAAGGAAACCATTTCTAAATGGATAGGCCATTGCATTCATTTCTACTATAAGCACCATGGGAAACCTATCCCACAGGGGATAAGACCGCATTTAACCAGGGCTGCATCTACCTCTACAGCCTTTCTCAGAGGTGTCCCTACCAGGGACATCCTAGAAGCTGCTACCTGGAGTTCTGTACATAATTTCACCAAGCATTACCATTTGCCAATTTTTTCTAAATCCAGAGCTGGCTTTGCCACTACAGTCTTGTAGGGCCTTATAGCTGGTCCTAATGCTATCTAATTTCCTCCTCCCATCCTTAGCTTTGGCAATCTACCCAAATGTGATGACTGCAACAGTGAAACACGAAAAACATAGTACAGTTGTGTACACTTACCATAAATGTAGATGTTCGGGTGTATTCACTATTGCAGTCCTGGTTACCCTCCCTCCAGCCCCCTGACTTCTATTGTCTATACCTCTATTCTTGTTTACTATGCTTAAAGCTTTCTGGTGTATTTACTTTTTGTTGGAGGTGTATCCTTGTATATAATTGCTTCCCATTATGGGGGCACCTGACATCTGGGGCAAGAAAAACTGATAAAATGGCATCGGCTGCATGTTTTATACCCCTGACTACCTGACGTCATGGAAGGTGAGACAGCAACTGATGCAGGACCCAAGACTTTGATAATCAGGCCGACTGAGGGCTACTGCAAGCAGATAACCCAAATGTGATGACTGCAACAGTGAATATACTCGAACATCTACATTTATGGTAAGTGTACACAACTGTACTTTTTCAATTCCACCTTCAGAGCCTGTCTTTGTTTTAGAGAGGGTAACTCTTTCTGTAGTTGAATCAAAACTAAATTATCTTATGCAGTGTTAACATTTGCTATTGAATATGTACTGTCTGCTTTGTTGATTTGTGCCAGAAATGTGAGGATTCAACATTAGTTTCAGCAAATAGGTAACCTTTATTACAAGCAGCATGGCAGCTAGGCATAAACATTAATACTTGAGCATCTCTTACGCCGCTAAGTACTGTACAGAACTGCAATGCATTATGGTTCAGGTTGCATCTTAAAAGGGCTACACCACACATTAATCTTAAAAGGGCAAGGACAGTATATACATGTGTGCAAATTATACAGGCATTTAAGCAGCTTTAAACCATAGATTATCATACATGGAAAATTACTTCAGAAATTCAAGACATGTATGCCAATCCTTATCTCATTTTCCACAAGGACAGAGTGACCATCAGGGCAAACCATTTTTATGCTGAAAGTGAACAGTGAAGCAGTTGACCATTCTTTGTTCTTCTGTAATTACTCTTGCTGTGGAGAATCCTTATTATGTTGTATAGAAGTATACAGACAAATCAGATTTTATTTGAACAGAACAAAATCCATAAGGAGGGATACTCAGCTTTTTGTTTAATTTTCTAGCAGAATAGTTTCTTCTAATGTAGCAAAATCAACCATTTCTGTTTAGTTTTTGCATTGCATAAAATTTTATCAGAAATATGGCACCTGACTGTGAGGTCCAACAGATACTTAAACTGCTAAGACTGTTAACCACTTAAACTTTCTTCAGAAGTGCTTCTTTGGATAACATTTGTACAGCTGCTATGCAGATATCACTGAATACATTTGCAAGTCACTAGAAGCTGGATCTGATATCCAGGTTGAGGTCCTCCTTAGGAGATGCTTTCATTCTAGATCTGTAGATATTGTCATTTGTATAATCTTCCCCTTCTGGAGCTGGTATTTTTGGGATGAGTGATCATAAACTTGATATGTTTACTTTGTTAGCAGTACCATTGGATAAGCATTCAGCTGTCTGATTTGTTTAATGTAAGCCAGGGGTAGTTTATCTACTGATGCCATGATTTGACTTTTTAATTTCTTTAGTATAGACCTTTTTGAAGAAGGCTGGGTATGCTTCAGTGTAAATTCTGCCACATCTGTATTTCTGAGCTTTTCTGTGGGGTAAAATGAAATTAGTATACCAGTCAATGTCTTCCTGAAAATGGAAGAAACATTATGGCTGAAAACATTGGCAGTCTCAAGATGAGACTCCATTGTTAGTGGATTTATTTCTGTATGCTTTTATAACATACCATTAATTCCCATATAAGGCAATGCTGGATTGCTAACATTTTTATGCTGCGGAATTCATAAGCTATATGCTTAGTGTATCTGATATGTTGACAGTTATTATATAGAGTACTCTAGATGTCTGTGTGTGTTTCCAGTCCAACCCTTTTTTGTTTGATCCATTCTGTATCTCTTTCCTTTATGAACTTTCTGTTAATCTTGTCTCTGAGAATGACTTTGTTTTTGCTGTGATACCTCTTCATAACACTTATTAGTTCCAGCGCCTAACCAAAATGTTAGCATTGAATTCTTTTGCATTTTCCGACTTATAGAGTTTCTGTAGTTGTGACATTCATTACTGAGCACTTCCATCTCTGTGTCAGTCACTGGCAGATCCTTAATTCCTTTAATGACAGTTTTAGTAGCAGTAAGAGAAAACTTCCAACAAACGAATGTTAGAAGGTAATCACTGATGAAGTTTTTCAAATGTTCCTGATGGAGAGAATCCTTATTGTCGTCATTGCTCCTTCCAAGCTGTTTGATTTTCCTGTCTTGTTATCCATTCTCATGGGAGCCTTTATAATTGGATGTACATTTATGCCTTCAGAGTTGTGTTTGCCGTATTCATTTATTCTTGTGCCTAATGATAAATTAACTTACCAAAGCTTAATCTGTCAAAGCTTACAAATGGAATAACCTTCACTGAAAGTGTTTATAACTAAGCTTCCAGGTCTGCTGACCTCAGAGATAGTTGTGTCACTTAAAGGCATACAGTGGGTACAGCCTCCTACATGGAGAACATAGGGGACTTTTCCCCTAAAGGAAAATACGTTTTATTGGAAGCCCATTTGGTCCACCAGTAGCAAACAGATGGACTTCAGAAGGGACACCTTTTTTTTAGATAAGCTACTTCCATTTTTAATTTTGAAATATACCAAAGGCTCCAGGGAGGACTAAGTTGGTTCCCCTGCACACCATCATCTTTTGCTGCACAGCAGGCTTCGTATTTATTGGGTTTTAATTATACAGCGACGCTGCTCATTTTTTTCTGTCTGCTGATACAATCACATACTGCTATTGCTTCTCAGGCTACTGTTTCTGGGGACTGATTTGTTTTCACTTCATATATTACGGTGTTGCACCAGGACTGCATCTCCTCCAGTTCTTCTACAGTTGTGGTCTTTTCTGTATAATGAGTATCCTAATATCTTTAATTTAGTCCTCTGCATATATGGCTTCATGTGTGTTTCTGAGATTGCACGTGTGATTTAAGATGGTAAACCATTCAGCTTTTTTTTTTGTTCCATGCCTTATTGCATTTAGATGTAAAATTTTAAGGTCAGTAGTGTTTTATCATTTTTTATCCCCTGCTGTCTGCCAACCATCAGCCTTCTGAAACTGGTCAAATCATTATTTTCCTATAGAGCAAGACACAGTCATGTAGGCCATTGTTTTGGCATCCATTAGAAGTTTTCCTTGATTAGGGCCATAACTTCACTCGCTGGCGGCACTTATATACATTAGCGTCACTGCCATGGCCTTCTATCCCCCCCCCATGTAACTGCAGTCCCACCTGCACGAGAGTGAGTGCTACCATCAATGGCTTAATTGACAAAGCCCAAGTCTCTGGTTACTGCTAATTCTCCTGGAAGTCTGCTTCTGTGCAGTAAAACAATAATTGGACCACTAGTGAAGCTTTCTAGAGAACTGACACAGGAGTTTTACAATTCCCACATCCTCTCCCCTGCCTGGCGCTTCTAATCCCCAAGCTACTTACTAACTTAACTTGGGTCTTCTGAGCTGTAGTCATTACTTTTTTCATTTGTGGCACAGAGACAGGCTATCACCACTGTGTTTTAATACTTTCCTGAGTGGTTAAATTTTGATGATGCAGTTTTTGCGTACCTGTGTTTAGCTGTTCATCTTCTGAATGGATTAGTCGGCTTAGTGATCTAACATTTCTCTCATTTTCAGAAATGTATTTTGCAAATAGTGACTTGTATGACTCCATGATATAGTTTCTGCAGGTTATAGATATGTGATTATTGTATAAGTATTCGTATTGTAATAAAGATTTGGCTTAGCAGACTGTACAGGTAGCAACAGTTTTGCAAGTCTAAATTTATTTCCAGCAGTAAAAGAAGGGATGCAGCATTGTAAATCTAAATTCTAGCTACATCTGATTAATATTTGTTTCACTACTGGGATTTATTTACTGACAGTAATCTGTGTTTAAGTAAACAATCCTCTGCTGTTTGGCAATTTTTAACTGTTAAGAGCACCAGTCGAATAGACCAGTACGTTTCCATGTTTCTCTTCCAAAAGCTGCCAAGAGAAAAGGTACTCCCTATGAATGATGCAAATTTAAGGGATAATTTTCTTATACTTGCTGCTCTCTGTTACTAAGTATATTTTGTCCTATGAAATGAAATGGGTTTAGAATTTACCAGATGTTTCATTTTCCTTTTGGGCTTTAAGTGGCACTTGCAGTGGTAGTAGTAAGGAAAAAGGCTTGGCAACATTCGTAGTCCTTTCCACTGGATATTAGTGCAACCTTTCAAAGCTTCTCTGTGGCTTCCCATTTATTTTTTGGGTCTCGCATAGTAAAAATCTTTCAAAGATATGGATGAAGAAAGGAAAGCATACGTATATATGTCATATGATCAACTTTTTAAATTGTCGAATTCCATAAAATCAAACTCATGATTGACTATTTAAAAAACTGAATATGTGTAAAAACTCAAAAACAGCCCCTCTGCACCCCCCACATACCCTATTAATTATCTGTACCACTTCCAAGATCATACTGCAGTAGGAAAAGGGCATATTTCCTGATCCCCACTGTACCATGATCTCAGGACAATTCACTGTTTAAATGAATAGGGATATATATTCAACTTTATAAATAGTTGATCATATGAAATTTAACTATTTTAAAAGTCAGTCTTTTAATATAGACCCATATATATATATATATATATATATATATATGTGTGTGTGTGTGTGTGTGTGTGTGTGTGTGTGTGCGCGCGCACGTGCGTGTGTGTGAATGCGTGTGCACTCATAGCACTACTTGGGTTAATGTAAACTGAGAGCTAGACATAAAAAAGATTAAAAGCAGAATTGTTTTGGGCAAAAGGCAAGGCCATTGCTTTTAGACCCAGGCTGCCAGACTATTTTTTTGAAAAGCAGTTTGTTTCTTAATAGTCAAAAAAATCCCCATCACTGCCTTACGAGGAAGGTTGACTCTACAAATTAATGGCAGCTGATAACATCAGCTCTATCAGTCAAGTAAGACGGAAAGATGGTTTCCTTGGGTGATGCACTAAAATTACTTCAGAACCTATCCATTCGTGCTTATTATTTTATTTATTTATTTTACATTTGTTGACTGGATGCATGTCCATTTTCAGCGACGGCCTGGAGAGAAAAGCTCCACTGTTAAATTTTAAGTAAAAGATAAGGTGTATATAGAAGCATTGAAATTTACATAGATAGTAGCAAAGTTAACATTGACAAGTAACATAGCATTGAAGCTTAAGATTTAACATATTTACATAGACTGAACACATCTTTTACAGTTTTAGGTTGAGGCATTACATAATGGCTTTATACAGTTGACTTTTGTTCAAATTAGCCACCATAGGGAGTATAGCAACAAAGAGAGCAAAGATTAGACATAGTAAGGAGTATAGCAGCAGGAAAATAAACAGCGATAGAAAACTGGATAACAGGTTAAGTAAGAAAAGCAGGAGGAGTAAGTAGCTTAAGTATAGAGTAAGTGTAGAGGTGTAAAGAGAAAAGTGTAATGGATAGATAACAGAGTGTCCTAGCAGTGACATATGGGTATTGACTAAGGGGTTAAAATTAAGATGGAGCTGGAAGGAAGCCAGAGAAGTTGCATTGTTTTGATGATGAAGCTGAAGTCAGAGGGCAAGAGTAAGGGCAGAAGGTGGGAGGGGGGGTCAGCCAGGTGGGGAACATGTGCATATCCATATGTGCTTTAGGTGTTCATTCAGGAGTCTTTTAAATTTAATCTTTGAGCCTACTGTGGTGGTAGTAGCAAGTAGGTTGGGTGTTCCAAATTTTGCGTATGTAGTTAGGGAAGAGGGAGTCCCTTGCTGTGTTGCTGGTCTTGGTGACCTTGATTAATATTTTGTCGCTAGAGCAAAGTTGTCTAGTTTTAGCTTGTAGTTCTAGTAGATTGGTCAGAGCAGGAGTTTTTTCTGGGAGTAGTAGGAGATTATGGATAAAGGAAGGTTGATGATAATTTAGGAGATTAGGGAATTCAAGCCAGCCAAGTTGTTTTAGGGAATGGCAGTGGTGGGCTCGGTAGGGGGCACCGGTAGAACATTTTGAAATTTGATTGTAACAGTTGTTGAGTTTGACAGTTTTGGTTTTGGGTAAGTTGGTGAGGATGGGTGAGGCATAAAATAGTGTGGAAAGGAGGTGAGTTTGAGCAATTGTTATCCTAGCAGGTTGTGTTAGAAATGGTTTATTTTTATATAGACTGCCCAGTTTTTTGTGGATATTTTTAATGGTTTGATTTATATGCTGATCAAATTTGAGGTTATTATCAGTGGTTACTCCTAGCAATTTAGTGTGAGTGTCAGGAGAGAGGACAGTTCCATCCTTGGACACAATATTAAATGGGCTGGGTGTTGTGGTAGATTTGCTAGATGTAAATGGCAACAGTTTGTTTTTCGCGGGGGTTAGTATTAGTTTTTTGTTAAGAAACCAATTTTTGGTGGTATAGAAGGCTTTTTGGGTTATAGAGAGGATATTTCTGAGGATCATTGGCTGAACAGACAAGTGTTGAGTTGTCAGCGTATTGTATAACTGTTGCATCTTGACAGATGCTGTGGAGGTTACTGGTGAAAATGGAGAATAGGAGGGGCCTAAAATGGAACCTTGTGGGACTCTTGTGGTGATGGGTAGCAGTGTGGATAGGTTGATGTCCCACCGAACTGCTTGTTGTCTTCCTTGTAAGTAGTTCTGAAATCAAGGTAATGCTTCATTACTAAGGCCAAGGTCAGTAAAGGCTTGTACTAGTTTAAGATGGTTGACCATGTCAAAGGCTTTTGATAGGTTCAAGAATATGGCAGAAGTTAGATTACCTGTGTGTTTGTTTTGATTGATGAGGTTTGTAAAAGAGAGTAGGGCAGTAGTTGTGCTATGAGAAGGCCGAAATCTATGTTGGGTAGGAGATAGAAGTTGGTTGTTAAGCAGGTATGGCATAAGTTGGTGGTGTATACATTTCTCAAGTATTTTAGCTAGTGGAGGCAAGATGGCTGTGGGGCAATAGTTGGTGAGGCTGGTGGAGGTACTGCCTTTATGGAGGGGGATAATATAGGAGGTCATCCAGATGGGTGGTGGTGAGGTTTCTGAGACAGATCTGTTTAGAAGGATGGCTATAGGGAAGGCAAGTTCATTGGCAGCCAACTGAAGGTATTCAGCAGGTATCCCAGCAGCTGCTAGTGTAGTAGGTTTAAGTTTGGATAGCAACCTTTTGACATAGCTGGTAGCGATGCATTGAAATTGGAAGGTTGTTTTGGGTCTATCTACAGGTTCTGGGTAATTACTGGTGGTGGATGTGGGCTGTTTTTGAACAAGATTAGAAATAGTTTATATGAAGTATTTGTTAAATGTGCCTGGTATATTTGTGATTTTACTAGTTGAAGTTGTAGGTTGGGTGGAAGGTCTGTCAGGGTGGAGTAGCTTATATATTCCTGCCCAGAATTTCTTGAGGTTGTTGTAGGAAAAAATAATTTTATCTAGGAGAATTGCTTCTTTTATTTCATTCCTAAGTTTTTGGAATTGTTCCTTAGCTACTGGGGTTTTTGTGGCTCTCCAGTGATACCAGTCTTTGTTCCTTTCTGATATTCTATTTTTAATCTCTCTGGTAAGCCAGGGGGCTGTTTTCATTTTGAGTTTAGTGGTCTGGGCTGGAGCGTGGGCATTTAGGATTTCTAAGAAAGTGTTATTGAAATGGATTACGGCTTCTTCTAGAGGTAGTACTTTTAGTATTTTCCAGTTATGGTGCTTTAGCTCGAGTTTGAATTTGTTAGGGTCAAAGTTTTTGTGTTGCAGGTTGTTTGTAATATTGGGGTAGGGTTGGCCTGGGTTTTGAATTTTAGTAGGAAGGTGGGTTGAGGGTCACTAAGGGAGTCCGGGAGGACGCCTGCATGGTAAGAGATGTTGGTCTTATTAAGATCCAGTCTAGAAGGCTCTCTTTGATTTACTTTTACTTGAAGTACTTGATTACTTGTAATCCCACCCGCCACCACCGTCACTATACATGCATACAAATCAATTACAGATGGCCTACCCCAGACCAGCCAGATGTGCTATATTATGAGTTTCTGTGTAGGATAGGAAAACTTCTTTGTGATGATATTTATTTCCTTTACCTTCAGAATAATAGCTTATTGATGTACACATCTCCTCTCCTCTCCTTTCCAGCATCCATCCCTGCCAAAACATTCCAAAGTAGTGCATCTCCTTCCTATTGCCCTGTACCTGATAAGACATGACAATTTTTGTTGTGTTGCATTGATGGCGCTTGAAATGGTATAGATGGTCCTGTAGTGGGAAAAAATAACTTCCTTTCCCTTATTAAAGCAGAGCTAGCCTACATTGTCTTCTGTGATGTCAGACATATAGATAGAAAGCTGAGTCACCATGCTTGCAGTCTATTATTTAGAATGTGTTTAAGGAATTCTTAATATTAGGATCCAAGCTAAGGTAGAAATCTTTCACTGTGAAAACCCTGCAGCCACTTTTTTTATTGTTCTTTTTTGTTTTCTGCCATGGGTTTCCCTCCAGCTCTGTTTAAGACACCTTCCATTTATAGACAGTAAGGCATTTACTCTCTGTTATCAGATGGCTATTAAGTCATGGGTCTCCCAGTCTTCACCAAACACTGAGGTACCAAAATAGGAAGTACCAGCTCTTAGCATCCTTCTGTTTGGCCTGTGAATTTGTCACTGGTGTTTGCTGTCTGTATGGCAGTTTTCAGTTTTTATTTGTTTTCCCTTTTATTTCATTTATCTTGCAAAGTTTTCCTCGTCAGCAGACTTGAAGAGACGGACACATATTTGTTACAAGTACCACAGTATACTTCCTTTCACTGATTCACTAGCCTGTACAGACTTCAACTTGGACTCCGTTTTGGAACAGTCATTTGACAGGACAAGCAGACTACTGTTTTCCAGGTGAGAAATATCAGGTAGGCTCCTCCACTTCCGGTTTGAGGAGAAGGAACACCTGGCATCACAAATTTGATACCCTCCAGTCCTCTACAGTGTGTCCATTCCTTTTTGTTTCTGAATTAGTTTTTTTTTTCCACAGTATTTTACTGTATGTCATATTCTCTGGTTAAGTTAACTTTGTATTGTATTCATTGTTAATGCTTATAATATACTGCTTCATATTGTGCATTTAAAGTAATCATCTTTAGCTGAATTTCTATGTCACTGTATGAAAAATTACTATATCAACTGATACTTTAACAGGGTAAGAAGTTATTCCATTTTGTTTGCATGCACTGAAAAGTACTATAAATCAGCTTGAGTCACCGCATCATAAATTTTGAAAGCAGAAACAAAATGTATGCTCCATCTAGTCTGCCTTTTTCACTAGCCACTGGATAAACTGTACATATTAATTAGCAAGTATCTTGTTTTCAATTCTCTCTCCCAGAAACTGTGTTACAGCTGAGCTTTCGCAAATGTTCTCACTACTTTAAACCTATAAACTGGAATACTTTACAGTTCTGTGCTGTATTTCCTTGAAGAAAATGCACGTTTTAGATTGTGCCCTGTTGGCATATTCTCTCTTTTGAGGTCTGCAGCATTTCTGTGAAGTCTGTGATGTAGGTCACTGAAGTGTTAGCCATAGACTGGTGAATAGAAAGCTATTGAAATACACTTTTTAGGGCAACATGGAATTTGTATAAATTAGTCCTGAAAAATGAAATGGTTGATCATAGTTACTGTGTAGAACTATGACATACAAGGTTATAAGCATGCAGTCTAGTTAAAAACTTAGACTTCATTTGAAGCAGACATTTATTCCTATTTTATAGCTCATCAGCATACTTTTTATAACAGCGAGCTGTGTTTGAAATTATTTAGGTTTATAAAAATAAATGTTCTTATTGCCTCAGAAGTGACAGTACCAAGAAAAGGTGGAACAAAGCTGAATTCCCAAAGAGATGCATAGAGATCCCATCCAGAAAGATCATGGAAAATACAGACTTGTATGTAGGACTATTTACAGACGTTCCTTTTGAGGACACCTTGGTACTTGTGTAACTTAACCCTGCAAAGCAAATGTTTCAGCACAGTCACTCAGCATTGCATAAACTCATAAGCATTTTACCATGCAGTGAGGTGGAAAAGCCAAGCTTCATGACAAATGGATGAGTGTTTTGGTGTTATTGCAGGTCGTCACTATATTCTGAGTGAAATATATTGATGCTGTTACACATTTGGTTAGTAAAAGTTAGTGCTCGTTTTATCCCAGTACCATGCGTACTAAGTTAAGAAAGAAGGCAAAAAGCTTGCAGCAGGTGCTTAGAGGTGGTTAAGGCAGCAGCCCTGACTGTTGTAGAATATGCTGTTTTTCTGTGCCCCTCTCTAATTTGTCAAATGTTTCTGCACTTCAGTCATCCTGTTTCCCCAGCCAGGTCATTTGTCCTGATATGAACAGAGGCATCCAGCATCCCTCATCCTGCTGATACTCTTCTCCTGGCTATTAAAGTTTCTTCCTGTCTTTGATATTCATGTCACTAGAAGGTAACAAAACTTCCTTTTGTAGCACTAAACACAGTTAACCAAAGTATATTAAAAACAAAATGGCTTCAAAAATATATTAAATTACATATCACATGAATTTTACCATTCTACATTCAGTGAAATATAAAACTGTGCTACAGAATCAAGTGTGTATAAGATCACTGGTAAGAACACACTTACAGTTTATCAATCAAAAAAAAAATCAATCACCATGTGCCCAACCTCGTTAATATGTATTTCAAGTTAATTTCCCTGTTTAAGCCTGATGGTTTTAATGTGTTATATTTCAGTTTATATCAACTTTCCTTTCATAAAAACAAATCTTTGGGTTGTAGTTCAGCCCTGCTTCCAGTGTTGATATTCTCTGTAATTGCAGCTTTAAGATAACTAAAATCATTCCTATGCACTATTTTAAGACACAATGCAGCATTACTTTCCTCTCTAGTGTTTTTGAATGTCTCTTATGTGCTTCTGCATCCTAACTTAAAATGTTCTCATTGTTTAACCTGTATAAAATAGCTTGCAGGAGCATGCATACACCACAGTTTCTATATTACAATCAAACGTTACGTGAACTTCATATTTACTTCTATTAATATCCCAAAAGCTTTGGCATATTATACAACAGATATTACAGTTGCCACAAGGGAATATACCCTGTGGCTGACATTTCTCATTTCTCACATTTATTCTTGCCTATTGTATGTTTGATCTTAGAAAACAGCTGTCTACTACAGAGTCAGCAGTATTTCTATTCCTCTTAGACTGTTTTTCAATTCTGTTTTATAAAAATTCATCCATACACAACATTCCCCCATCTGTTTTCACCAGTTGTGCTAAATTATGTGAAAGGTTGCATTGTCACAAAATATATATTTGTTTTTTCCCTAAACCTTTATTTACTGCAGATTACATTTCTCTACACATGGCTGAATCATTTTAAATTCTTCTTCTTCCCTCCCTAAAAAACTCACTCTATTAAAAACCTATACAAGCATATTATAAATATGACATTTGAGGACAAGCATATTCCTAATATTAACTTCCCATAATGTAATGAAAATGTCAGATGTATAAGTGTATGTATATGTGTGTGTGTGTGTGTGTGTGTGTGTGTGTGTGTGTGTGTGTGTGTATATATATATATATATATATATATATATATATATATATATATATATATATATATATATATATAGATATAGATATATTGGATGTTAAACTTGTTCCATGTAAGAAACTGTCAGCGTAGATCTCTAGCACTGTCTTGTTCTAGTTTTCTCTCCAGGAACTGCACCGCAGACAAATAAATGCAACATAACTTCCCCTAATCCTTCATTCATCAGGATGTGGCATAACAAAGTCTTCTGATAGATGGAAGATTGTAGCATACATTTAAGCCTTCCCTGGAAGTACTTCCAAAGAGGAACCATTCTGTGCTAGGGCAGTATATAACCCCTGAAAATGTGCAGGGATTTGTATTTTTGTACAATCTTCTCCTACCCTCAGCACAGTGTAATCCATGTATTCCCCAGAGTTTGCAGTCTTTTGGCCCTCTTAATCTTTACCAACTCGGCTGAGAAATTACCCTAATCTACAAGGGTAGGCATGACTGCATTCTTCGTGACTTCTGTTGTGAAATCGCTGCATTGTGTTAGTACACTGTTCCATCTGTTTACCCTCTTATCACTTTTTATGGCCTTTATGTGCTGCTTTGTTTTATGTTTGATTTTTATTTTTTACTAAAACACTCTACTTGCATAGGTTTTGATATTTCTGTCTTGTATCCAAAAGTTTCTGAAGTCCTTGTTTTCTAAGAGAGCTGGATGCTTTCTAGGTGCCCGAGTGACAGAATATTTGTCTGTTAAAACCTGCTCATATAAAAGCAGAATAGAAAAAGCTGTGAACATGTATTTTCTACTGTGACAGCACTTTAGTCATTTTTTTTTTTAAAGAACTTTTGTTCAAATTTTTCAAAGAAATACATAGTATGTGCTATGCTTATTCTTTCACGAGTGCAATCAGTTCTAGTGCTGAAAAGTATTTACAGCTTGCCACAGCAAGAATGCTTTCCACTTACTGTTCTGCTTTTGTGTTTTTGTTTCTCTGTATTATTTAGAGTGCAGTGATCACAGCAAGAGGTTCTCTGGTTCGATCCTCAGCTGGGGTGCCTTCTGTGCAGAGTCTGCATGTCCTCCCTGTGGTTGCGTGGATTTCCTCCAGGTGCTCCGGTTTCCTCCAACATCCCAAAGACATGCTGTAGGTGTATTGGACACTCTAAATTGGCCCTAGGTGTGAGCGTGTGCATGTGTGTGCCTTCTGTGGAAGGTTGGGCGCCGGGCTGGCAACTCGACACTGTAAAACTCCACTGCCAATCATGAGCAGACAGATGATCCTCTGTGGCGACCCCTAACCGGGAAAAGCCGAAAGAAGAAGAAGAAGAAGATTTAAAAAGTGCAGTGATAATGAGTAAAACATCCATTTTTGTGTTTAGTCTCAATAAGGCCTTTCTTTGCTTTTGAATTAGCCTGTTGGGAATATAGTAGTGTTATATATTTTTTTCCTGAAGTATACCTTCTCTCATATTCCACTAAATTAAAACTGCTGATTCAGACAGCTCTAGATGTTCTTCGTGTTTCACTCTTGCAGTCATTACATTTGGGTAATCTGCTGGCAGGTTGCCCTTATTCGGCCTGAATTCCAAAGTCTTGGGTCCTGCATCGGTTGCTGTCTCCTCTTCCATGACGTCAGATCGTCAGGGGTATAAAACATGCAGCCAATGCCATTTTCTTCAGTCTTTCTTGCCACGCGGTGCCCGAAGCAGAAGCATTTCACAAGTGCCGGTCGGCCGACTACTGAAATATTCGACTTTGAGTTTCAGAACCGAAGTCTTCACTAAAGCTAAGTACCCTGTTGGGGAAACTTTTTTCTTGCTTTTTACCAATGTCAGAAAAAGTTAATAATTGTATTACTTGTGGGAAGCAAATACCTCATAAGGATTTCCCTTTATACTGTATTTCTTGCCTAGGCCTTGATCACAATGTGCCTGGCTGTCGGTTTTGTGCTAGATTTAACCAACGCACTATTAAGCGTCGGTATATTGTTGCATCACAGTATTTTGGAAAAAGATTTAACTACCCATAAATGTCATCGGATAGCAATCCGACTACCAGAGTACATAAAAAATGCAAAGAAAAGGACAGAGAAAGGCAGTCGAGATCCAAAACCGACGACAAAGCTTCTCCTAAGCCAGTCGCCGGTTTGCTGGTACTCAGTGAGGTGCTTTCACAGCCCCTGATACCTTCGAGTCGCAGGCCTCTACCGACACCCATGTGGAGTCTGGCATGATGCAAGATACTCAAGGTATTGGACCGACGGATGTATCTCCCTCGGATGGGTCCGGAGCCGCTGAGCAGGCACCGGCTTCTGAGGGTGTATTCAGACCTCAACATTTGTATATCAAACCGACGACAGCTACAAAATCAAAGACAAAAGCAACTTCTAAAACTAAAAAACTGACGCATGAGCCACGTGCACAGGCCTCTATGCCTAAAAAACAGATGATCAAAATGGCTGAAGATATTATTACCTTGATCAGGGGTACCCATCCCCCTCCTGATAAGAGGCCTAGGCAAGACACTGATTATAAATCTTCAGATCAGGTTTCTATTTTTTCTGATTCCTCTTCTGATCAGGAATTATCTATACCTCCCTATGAGGATTCTGATGCTGAGTAGTCTATTCCATCTGCATCTCCTCCTAAGGATTATTCTTTTGGAGAAACCTTGCATACTTTGAGGGAGCATTTTCACTGGGAGAGTTAAGACTTCTCAGAATCAAAAAAGAGGCTCAGGGATTTTCTTCTTCTCCCTCAGCACAGGCCTTTAGCCATTCCCCCTGTTTTAGATATTGTGGATGATGTGTTTTCGGAGTCAAGCTTGTCCCCCGACTCCTTACCTCCAGCTCCCAGTAAGCCTGACAGATATTACAGGGTCCCTGACTCACATAAATTATTATTTAGAAACCCTGCTACTGATCCTGAAACTATTTCACAGGGTCCAAAGGGAGTTAAGGCCTCAACAGCAAAAAATACTACACCCTCTGACAGAGATTCAAGGGCACTGGACAGATGGGGAAAAAAGGTTTATACTTCTGCAACCTTGGCAATCAGGACCTTAAACTGTCAATTTCATATGCTTAAGTACCAACAACATGTTATGGGATTGCTGAAACAGAAAATTATGTTGATTTCAGAATGTGCAGAAAATAAAGAATTGCAGGAATTATTGCATGCAGCTGAACAAGTTGGAAAGCATACTTTGTAATGTGGTTTTGATTCCTTAGAGACCTCCTGCAGGGCTGCAGATACTGGATCTGTGATTAGGAGGCATGCCTGGTTAAAGGAACAAAAGTTACCTGATCATGTTAAAGCTAAATTGCTAGATGTACCTTTACAGCATAACTCTCTGTTTGGTATTAAGGCAGAAGAGGTTTTAAAGAAAATGGAAGACAAAGCTAAGTCTATGCAAACTGTTAAAGACTTACAAGTGCAGCCACCAAGATTCAGTAGACATTGGCCTACCAAAAATTGGTCCTTTCCTGTGTCAGACAGAGCTCAAAGGGGCAAATCCAGACACTCTAAAGGTTCCAGATACCAGGCGCAAGAGTCATACAGGTCAAAGCAATGGGGTGCTTCCACCTCCAAATCTGGAGGAGATAAAGCGCAAACCTACAGAAAGCAATCCCAATTACTTCCCTCTGCCTTCACCAAGCACTTATCTTTTGGCAGCACCCATAGGGGGAAATTAGCACTTTTTGCTCAAAATTGGCAGTTAATAACCCAGGACAAGTGGGTACTAAACATCTTATCACAGGGATACAGATTCCATTTCCACACTCTGCCAATGGCAAATGGTTGGCCAGATCTGCCAAAAAATCAATGGGCAGAGGCACAGAAACAGGTTATGTCCCTCATGGATATGGGGGCCATTATGACAGTACCAGAACAGGAAAAAGGACAAGGTTTTTACTCAAGACTGTTCTTGGTACCCAGAAAGGACAAGGCCTGGCGGCCAATACTGGATTTATCGATTTTGAACACATACCAAAATTCAAAATGCTGACTTGGCAGCAGCTTATGCCCATGCTGGGCAAGAATGCTTGGCTGGTGACTTTAGACCTAAAAGAGGCATACCTGCATGTCCCAATAAGACAATCATGCAGAAGATACCTCAGATTCAAGGCTGGCTTAATGCATTACCAATTCTCTGCACTGCTCTTTGGCTTATCTACTGCACCCAGCGTCTTTACAAAATGCCTGTCACCAGTAATTGCATTTTGCAGACAAAGAAGTATACAAATATATCCTTACTTGGACGACTGTCTCATTCAAGCAGAGAGCAAGGACACTCTTCTTCGACACCTGGCGTTTGTGAAAAGGCTTCTAACATGCCTAGTGTACACAATAAACGAAAATAAATCACAACTGGTACCCTCTCAAAAGATAACAAGCCTGGGTGCAAGCTTGAATACAACTGCCCAGATTGCTTACCTCATGCCAGAGAAGTAAAGGCAATTGACTACTTACTTCAAACTGATGGCAACACAAACCCAGTCTTCTGCAAGACAAATTCTGCAGGCTCTGGGCTTCATGGCATCCTGCATACTACTGATTCCATATGCAAGACTGCATATGAGGAAACTTCAGTTGTACCTAAAAAGTTTATGGAGTCAACATTCTCACAGTCTGGAAACAATGATTCCTCTCATTCCCTACCTGCAACAGGAGTTTCTGTGGTGGGCAAAGGCATGTCACAAAAACGTGGGATGGCCATTCACTCTACACCCTGCCAGCCAAACCATTACAATAGACACTTCAGATTATGCCTTGGGGGCCCACATGGCAGGAAGATGCATTCAGGGCATATGGTCACCAAAACAAATGCCTCTGCATATCAACCAGAAAGAGATGCTAGCTGTTCAAAATGCCCTAACAGCCTTCAAGGACTTACTTCATCCAGGACAACTACTGATAAAGACGGACAACACCACAGTCATGTGGTATATAAACAAGCAAGGGGCACACACTCATACCCCCTCTGCAGATTAGCCATGGCACTGTGGAATACAGATTTGACCTACCAAATACATCTTCAAGCTCAATTCCTGCCAGGAAAACAAAACACTCTGGCAGACAATTTAAGCAGAAACCTTATGGGCCCTCACGAGTGGAAACTAAATCCACAAGTCTTCAGCATGATAACAGAGAAATGGGGGAGCCCAGACATAGATCTATTTGCCTCTCCTCAAAATTATCAATTGAAAAGATTCTGCACAAGGACTTATCACAGACAAGCATGGAAAGTGGACGCCCTATCCTTCAGTTGGAAAAACCTATCAATTTACGCCTTTCCTCCTCTTCCTCTTCTCCCCAAGGTCCTCCTAAAAGTCAGACAAGAGAAACCAAAGATGATACTAATTGCCCCAGACTGGCCCCGCCAATACTGGTACCCAATCCTAAGGAACCTGTCTCAATACCCAGCTTGGACCTTGCCTCAAAGACCACAACTACTGTCCCAGCAAAACAATCAGATCCTGCACAGTCAACTACAGACTCTGAATCTGGCAGCATGGATGAGCATGTAGTCATACGAACAACACCTCTCAGTAAAGCTGTGATGAATGTCATTTTGGAAGCCAGAAGGCCTAGTACTAGAAAATCTTATGCTGACAAATGGAAGAGATTCTGTGCTTGGAATCAAGCACAAGGAACTGATACAGCAGAACCAAATATTCCTCAGATATTGCAATACTTAACTGAGATGCTTGACAAAGGCCTATCTTTCTCATCAATTAAAATCCATGCCTCTGACATTTCGGCTCATTACAATACAGAGCCACCAATCTTTTCTCATCCTTTACTAAAGCAGTATCTTAGAGGAGCCAAAAATGTAAGGCCTCCTAGAAGATCACCATTGCCTGCATGGGACCTCAATTATGTGTTGGAAAAGCTCATCCTGCCTCCATTTGAACCAGCTGCTACCACTGATATAAAGTTCTTATCATGGGAAACAGCTCTGCTACTAGCAATTACTTCAGCAAGAAGAGTTTCAGAGCAACAGGCCCTCATGGCTATAGAACCTTTTATCATATTTTACCCAGATGGCGTATCTCTGAGGACAAATCCTACTTTTATGCCTAAGGTGGTTTCCAGTGTGGCTCGTAACCAAACAATTCATCTGCCAACCTTTTATCCAAATCCACAGAACAAGGGGGAGAGAATTCTGCATTCCTTGGACGTACACAGACAACTAAGATTCTACTTAAGCAGGACTAAAGCTCTAAGAAAAACTGAGCAATTACTAGTGACATATGCTGCAGGATCAGAGGGCAAGGCTATTTCAAAGCAGACAATTTCAAAGTGGATAAGTCACTGCATCCATTTCTACTACTTACACCATGGTAAACCTGTGCCCAAGAACATTAGGTCTCATTCCACCAGAGCTGCAGCTACTTCAGCAGCCCTTCTAAGGGGAGTACCAACCAAAGACATTCTAGAGGCTGCTACTTGGATTTCTGTTCACACCTTTACAAAGCATTATCATTTGCCTCTTTACTCTAAATCCAGAGCAGGCTTTGCCACTGCAGTTCTGCAGGGCCTTATAGCCACTCCTAATGCTGTTTTGCTCTAGCTCCCCAACCATAGCTTTGGGATTCTACCCAAATGTAATGACTGCAACAGTGAAACACAAAGAACATAGTACAGTTGTGTACACTTACCATAAATGTAGATGTTCGAGTGTATTCACTGTTGCAGTCCAGGTTACCCACCCACCATCTCCCTGTCATTCTGGAGTTTATCTTTCCTTCTCTATCTTCTACAACCTATGTGGTGTATTTGCTTGTAGATGAAGGTAAAGTTTATATTGATGCATGTATGTATGTGTGTATATATATATATATATATATATATATATATATATATATATATATATATATATATATATATATACACATATATATATATATATATATATATATATATTTATATACATATATATATATATATATATATATATGTATATATTTTTGCTAAAGAAAATGGCATCGGCTGCATGTTTTATACCCCTGACGACCTGATGTCATGGAAGAGGAGACAGCAACCGACGCAAGACCCAAGACTTTGGAATTCAGGCCGACTGAGGGTGACCTGCCAGCAGATTACCCAAATGCAATGACTGCAACAGTGAATACATTCGAACATCTACATTTATGGTAAGTGTACACAACTGTACTTTGTGGAAACCTATGGCTTAAGTAGCTCTAAATACATTTTTTTAATTGGTAACTCGTGTACCATGTCATTGGTAAATGTTTGCTTTAAACTTGCAAATTCTATTAAAATTTCCACAGCCATTTAAAATATAGTTGTTAATTACTTAAGACTTAATGAAGTCTTTTTATATGGAATAATTAACATATTTCCTTTAATGTATGCTATTGTCTAAACATGTTAAGTAGGGGTCACTGGATAAGGAATGCTATGTCATATCCTTGCTGCTACTTACTGGCTTGTAAACACCCCTTGTTCTCATACCATTGTATAATTGGGTAACCTGCCTACATCTTTAGGGTGTTAGCTGTGCCATCAACACATTATGGTCACAGAAAGATGTTCTTCGTGTTTCCCTGTTGCAGTCATCACACTTGGGTTATCTGCCTGCAGGTAGCTCTCAGTTGGCCTGAATACCAGAGTCTTGGGATTTCTGCGTCGGATGCTGTTGCCTCTTCCATGACATCAGGTCATCAGGGGTATAAAACATGCAGCCAATGCCATTACATCAGCTTTTCTTGCCACATGAGAGCCTGAAGCAGAAGCAGTTTGCAAGTGCCAGTTGGCCGCTACCTGAAATTTTCGTTTTCCGAGTTTCAAACCTGAAGTCTTCTAAAGCCAAGTACCTCGTTGGGGCTTCTTTTTTCTTGCTCTAGCCGATGTCAGTAAAAGTTAACAATTGTCTTGCCTGTGCAAAGCAAGTACCTCACAGAGATTCTCATTCTTACTGTGTCACCTGTTTAGGCCCAGACCACGGCGTTCCTCGCTGTCGGTTTGCCAGAACTATTCATTGTCGGGCTATCTGTGTTGCTAAATTCTTTCGATCTCTTTCTCCATATTCTGAAATGGCTTCGGTAAGCCATCCAACTACCGATCCTCCGAAAAAACGTAAGGACAAAGACAGAGACTGACCGCATAGGTCCAAAACTGCCATCGACACTTCTGTTAAGCTAGTCGCCGTCCGCCAGTACTCAGTGAGGCGCTTTCGCAGCCCCTGATACCCGCCTCTACAGATTTGCAGGCCTCTGCTGAGACCCATTCGGAGTTCAGTATGCCGCAAGATGCTTCTTCGATTATGGAACCTGCGGATTTCTCTGCCTTGGATGGGTCCGGAGCTGCTGTGCAGGCACCGGCTTCTGAGGGTGTATTCCAACCTTCCAATATTCGTATTAAACCTACTACTTCATTTCAGACTAAAACAACCGAGTTTCTCAGGCCCAGAGTTCGCACTACGCCTAGAAAACTGATGACCAAAGTGCATGCTCAAGCTCCCATGCCACAGAAACAAATGCTTAAAATGGCTGAAGACCTTATAACTCTAAGCAAGGGAAGATAGCGTTCCCCCTCTAAAAGACAAAGAATTGATTTCCCTTCTGATTCAAAAGACCATGAGTCCGATGACTCTGATTACCAGGACATACCCTTATCTACCTATGATGATTCAGATGCAGAGGATTCTATTCCCTCTGCCTCCCATCCAGAGGATTTTCTTTTGGTGAAACCTTACATACCTTAAGAGACCACATCCGCTGGGAATGCCAGGACTACCCACAGTCCAAGTAGAGACTCAGAGAATTTTTAGACTTGCCTCAGCACAGGCCTCTAGCTGTACCTCCTGTCTTGGATATTGTAGATGATGTTTTCGTGGAATCCAGTCTTACTCCTGATACTTTACCTCCAGCTCCTAGAAAGCCTGACAGGTACTATAGGGTACCTGACACTCACAAATTTCTCTTTAAGAATCCCACTGCGGATCCAGAGACCATTTCCCAGGAACCTAAAGGTATTAAAGCTACTACAGCCACAAATCCTACCCCTTCGGACAGGAATTTGAGGGCTCTAGACAGATGGGGCAAGAAGGTATATACATCTGCAACTCTTGCCATCAGGGCTTTAAATTGCCATTTTTACATGTTGAAGTACCAGCAGCATATTATGGAACTAATTAAACAAAAAATGTTGCTTCCAGATTTTGCAGAAAATAAAGATTTACAAGAGTTACTAAATTCTGCAAACCAAGTCAGTAAACATACTTTGCAGTGTGGTTTTGATGCTGCCACTGGGTCTGTACTGAGAAGGCATGCTTGGCTTAAGGAACAAATCTTGTCAAAGCAAAATTACTAGATGCTCCATTAAAGCAGGAACGTTTGTTTGGCACAAAAGCAGAAGATGGAGGAAAAAGCTAAATCTATGCAAACTATTAAAGATTTCTTACAGGTACAGCCACCTAGGTTCAGTAGGCATTGGCCTTCTAAAAACTGGTCCTTTCCAGTCCCTGCCAGGTCTTCTCAGCCCAAACCCAGGGGCAACAGACCACCAAGGCTACAGCCTCAGGGTACGCAGAGATCTAAACAGTGGAGTGCTCCACCCTCCAAAACAGGGATTGGTAAGCCACCCCCTTATGGAAAAAATTCACAATGACTTGTCTATCCTCCTTCCCAGCCATGCCCAAGTACTCGCACCCCTAGGAGGAAAACTTGACCTGCATGCAAAAAACTGGATGTCCATTACCCAGGACCGATGGGTCCTAAACATTGTATCCCAGGGATACAGATTCTACTTCCACTCACTGCCAATCCCAAGCGGGTTGCCAGACCTTCCTCCAAACCAGTGGCAGAGGCTCAAAAGCAAGTACTTTCTCTTCTCAGTATTAGGGTTATTCAACCTGTTCCAGTAGAGCAAAGAGCACAGGGTTTCTACTCCAAACTGTTCCTGGTGCCCAGAAAAGAGGGTTCTTGGCACCCTATCCTGGGCCTGTCCATTCTCAACACCTTCCTGATGGTCCCAAAATTCAAAATGCTTACACTACAACAGCCACTTCCTATGCTAGCCAAGTACTCCTGGCTAGTCACCCTAGATCCAAAATAAGCTTATCTGCACATCCCCATAAGGGAATCTTGCAGGAAATATCTACATTTCAGGGCAGGCTGTATGCAGTCTCAGGTCTCTGCACTTCCCTTTGGCTTATCTACTGCACCCAGGGTATTCACAAAGTGCCTGGCTCCAGCCATTGCATACTACAGGCAGAGAAATATTCAGATTTATCCATACTTGGATGATTGCCTGATTCAGGCGGACAGTCAGGAATTGCTACTTCAGCACCTGGCATTTGTAAAGAGACTTCTAACTTCTCTGGGGTACACCATCAACGAAAAGAAATCACATCTGGTGCCCAGCCAAAAGATTGTATTCCTGGGAGCAAGCTTGAACACAACTTCCCAGATGGCATTCCATTCTCCAGAAAAGCAGGTTTATTTGACAAACTACTTCAAACTAATGGCCACCAAAACCCAGCTGTCTGCAAGAAAAATACTGCAAGCCCTAGGGTTCATGGCCTCATGCATTCTACTAATTCCATATGCAAGACTGCAAATGAGGAAACTTCAATGGTACTTAAAAAGTCTCTGGTGCCAACATTCTCAGGACCTGGAAACAATTATTCCTATCATTCCCTGTCTAAGGGCAGAGTTCCTTTGGTGGGCAGAGGCTTGCGAACACAACAAGGGACTCCCCTTCACTCAACCCCTCGCCGCCCAAACCCTGACAGCAGACGCATCAGACTATACATGGGGGGCTCACATGGCTGGCAAATGCATTCAAGGCAAATGGAGCCCAGGACAAATTCACCTACATATCAATCAAAAAGAAATGTTAGCTGTAGAGAATACTCTGACAGCCTTCAAAAACCTTATCCTTCCAGGACAACTCTTGATAAAGACAGACAACACCACAGTTATGTGGTAAATAAACAAGCAGGGGGGAACTCGTTCCTACCCACTCTAAAGATTAGCCATGGCCGTGTGGAACACAGGCTTGAGCAACCAAGTGCACCTGCAAGCTCAATTCCTGCCAGGCAAACAAAATTCACTGGCAGGCGACTTAAGCAGAAATCTACTGGACCCACACGAGTGGAAACTGGAACCCATCTCATTCAAACTTCTAACCCACAGGTGGGGGACACCAGAGGTGGACCTCTTTGCCTCCCCCCAAAACCATCAAATGAGCAAATTATGCACCAGAAATCCCCACAGCCAAGCATGGAATGTGGATGCCCTGTCCTTTACATGGGAAAACCTCTCAATTTATGCTTTTCCCTCTCTGCCCCTCCTCTCAAAAGTACTACTCAAGATCAAACAGGACAAACCAAGGACAATCCTTATTGCTCTGGACTGGCCCCGCCAGCACTGGTGCCCACTGTTATGCAGTCTGGCAGCAGTGCCACCCTGGCACCTACATCAGACCCCCCCTCTCTGCTGTCCCAGCAGGAGGGGCAGATTTTGCAAACCCTGAACCTTGCAGCCTGGCTTATTCCTTGAATACTCCACCAGCAACACTCAGCAAACAGGTGCTGGACGTCATCCTTGAGGCCAGACGGCCTAGTACTAGGAAATCCTATTCAGAAAAATGGAAAAGATACTGTTCTTGGAGCCAGTCTTAAGGAAAGGACACAGTCATGCCCACCTTACCTGAAATCCTAGATTACCTAGCAGAGCTGCTCCACAAAGGCCTGTCTTTTTCTTCTATTAAGATTCATGCCTCGGCCATCTCAGCTCATTTTAATACTGAGCCACCTCTCTTTTCTCACCCTCTGGTGAAACAGTTCCTGAGAGGAACTAACAATTTAAGACCCCTGAGGAGAGTGCCCACCCCTGCCTGGGACCTAAACTTTGTACTAGAGAAACTCACGCTTCCTCCTTTTGAGCCTGCTGCTACAGCACAGTTAAAATTCCTCTCTTGGAAAACAGCTTTACTTCTAGCCCTCACTTCAGCAAGAAGAGTATCTGAGTTACAGGCACTAATAGCTGTGGAACCCTTCATTATTTTCCATGCTGACAAGGTTTCCTTCAGGACTAACCCATCTTTTATGTCCAAGGCGGTATCCAGTGTGGCTTGAAATCAATCCATCCATTTACCAATCTTTTTCCCTAATCCTCAGAATAAAGGGGAAAGGATACTGCACTCCTTGGATGTGCACAGACAACTCAGGTTCTACCTTGGCAGAACTAAGCCTTTCAGAAAATCTGTCCAGCTGCTAGTCAGCTTTGCTACAGGGGCAGAGGGCAAGGCCATTTCAAAGCAAACCATTTCCAAATAGATAGCACACTGCATCCATTTCTGCTACAAGCACCATGGAAAACCTACCCCACAGGGGATCAGAACTCATTCCACTAGGGCTACCTCAACCTCTACAGCATTTCTCATGGGAGACCCTACCAGGGACATCCTGGAAGCTGCAACCTGGAGTTCTGTACACACCTTCACCAAGCATTATCACTTACCTGTCTTTTCTAAATCCAGAGCTAGATTTGCCACAGCAGTCTTACAAGGCCTGCAAGCCAGCCCTACTATTTCTTGACTGCCTCTACCCTTCCTCAGCATTGGGAATCCACCCAAGTGTGATGACTTTAACAGTGAAACACGAAGAACATAGTACAGTTGTGTACACATACCATAAATGTAGATGTTCAAGTGTATTCACTGTTGCAGTCCTGGTTACCCTCTCTCCAGCCCCTCTTAACTCTTCTATGCTTTCTGCCTATCCTCCTTTTGGCCATATCTTATGGCTATGGTATTTACTTTTTACTGGAGGTGTTCCACACCATGTAATTGCTTCCTATTTTGGGGGCTCCTGACATCTGGGGCAAGAAAAACTGATGTAATGGCATCAGCTGCATGTTTTATACCCCTGACGACCTGACGTCATAGAAGAGGCAACAGCAACCAATGCAGAAATCCCAAGACTCTGGTATTCGGGCTGACCGAGGGCTGCCTGCAGGCAGATAACCCAAGTGTGATGACTGCAACAGTGAATACACTCGAACATCTACATTTATGGTAAGTGTACACAACTGTACTTTCTCTCACTGTAGGCTGTATTTGGGGTAGTACAACATCTGTGGGATTTTCTTCATTTAGAAGCTTCTGTTAGTACTCCTTCCATCTGCCTTTGATGTCATGTGGACTGGTGAGCAGGTTGCTGCTGGCATCTATTATGAAGAGTATCTGACTGTCTTCTTTATCTTTCTGTATTTACCTTGCAATCTGATAGTTTCTTTGTCCCACTCCCATCTACTGACTTTCCAGAAGCTGGTAGAGTGCCTCTGTTGCTTTGCTCTTTGCTATTGCAACTGCTCTCTTAGCATCTTTGTTAGCCACCCAGTGTTTCTACTTAGCCTGGTCCGTATTTTCTGTCTCCCATTTTTTCCTGCACTCCTTCTTTCATTTGATGACTTCTTGGATTTCTGCATTCCACCACTAGCTTTCCTTATGTACATTATTTCCATGCCTGTGTTGGTCACTTAGTGTTCTGTCATTCTCACACATGCTGTTTTGAGGTGCTGCCATTCTTCTTCAACTGCATCTATTTCCTCCTCTTCTTGAGGTGCTCGATCCCTGAGTAATTCCTTGAACTGTTGTGCTTTCTCTTCAGTCAGCTTCCAGGTCTTCAGCCTGATCTCTATTGACCTTAGAGTCTTCTCTGACCACTGCTTGCAGATGATTGTGGCAACCAGCAGTTTGTGCTGTGTGCTCACTGTTTCACTGGGGATAACTTTGTAATCGTTGATTCTACCCCAGTGCCCTTTCCTTATTAAGAGGAAGTCTACCGAATTTGCATGTTGGCCACTCTTGTATGTGATCTTGTGATTGTCTCTTTCTCGACCACGTTGGCTACTATCAAGCCATTTGGCAGGCAGAAGACAAGAATGGCCTCGCCGTCTTTATTCCTGTTGCCCCAGCCATGTGTACCCTGGCAGTCCTTATATCCTGTTCTGTCTGTTCTGATGTGTGCATTCAAGTCACCCATTATTAACAACAATTCCTGTTGTTATGCTTTATCTAGTAAGTCCTGCAGCTGCTGCCTGAATGCACTCTTTTTTCTCACTATCACAACCCCGCTTTGGGGCATAGGCTGAAGTTATGAATACAAATCTATCATTAGAATGGAGTCGAACTGCCATGAGTCTGTCACTAATTCTGATGATATCCCTTACTGTCTTCTGAAGCTAGTCCCTAACCCAATTCATACACCATTTCTAGCCTGTACGCTTCCTGATTAGTAGTTTCTGGATCCCAAGATAAGCCTTCCATCCTGTCTCTTGGATACATAGGATGTCTAACCTCCTTGTTACCATTATGTCATCCACTTCCAAGCTGCGTTCTGGCAGTGAACCTACACTGAGAGTAGCAATTCTTAGTTCATGTTTGGCAGGTTGATTGGTTTTACTTCCAACTTTCGCTTAACAGAGCTGTCTCGGGTAACCCAAGCTGGGCAACTGGACACCAACCAACCAGCTCGTAGCTCATTTCCCCAGGGCTGGTTGGGCACTGACAAATAGGGGCACATGCACCCCTTCCACTGTTAGCATGGGTACCTGGCATAGGTCAGAGTAGGCTGGGTCCTCAACAAACTTATCACTGGTATATACCCATGCTTATATGGCAACATTAGTCAACACAATCAAATCACCTAAAGCCATATTTTGCACCATCGAGTAGATAGCCCTGCCACGGCATGCAGTCTGTGATCTCTGTTCTCCCATCATGAGGATACTGCGCACCACAGTAGTACATTTGGTGCTTAGGATTGTGATGACTGTGCCCTCACACTGGGAGAATAGATAAGGTTCTCTCCCTCCCTGTAAAACTCACTCCCATTCTGATTTAATTTTGTTTACTGAATTGTTGTATCAGACACAGTGGGATCATCTGTGGTAAATCATGAGCAAGGTAGTGATATCTGATAAGTTGAAGTAGACCCATTTGTTTTATAATTGATTGGAAATTCTTTTAAAACTTTGCTGAAATCAATCCAGGTTGATAGGGAGCCTTGGTACTGGAATCCATTTATATACTGTGCAAGTTCTACTGTCATTTATTTTCACTGCATAATGACATTGTACTCTGCATATTTCTATCACTAAGAAATGCTATTTATATTTGCATGATTTTATATTACTGTAAATCATAAACTGTTGCATAATAATTTTTGTTTAGTTGTTTGCTGTAGTAATTTTTAATTTGTTACTGGAGCTTTTCTCCCCGGGCCTCCACTGAAAATAGGTTATTCTGACCCAGTGGACTTCCCTGGTCAACAAATATCAATAAATCAATAAACAAACAAATAAATAAATAAATAGAAGAGCCAGACCTAGAGAGATGGGATTTAAGTAATACATCCCGGCAAGGGAAGGGTGTCTGCAGATACGTACCAATTGATGTGCACCTGGGAAGGGGAAAGTCCAGAGCTGTATGTCTTGCACTACAGATGTGAACCTACCATGGAGTACACCCACTGTAGTTGAATATGGATGTACAGGAATGTGCATTCTCAAATGTCAAGTGTAGCAGGCATTCCATTGCACATTGCATTGTGGCAAAATGAAGTGTTAACACTATTCAGAGTTTTCCTCTTCCTGCTGGATAAGAGCCATTTTTGGAAGGCGGCATGCCTCTCAGCCTCTTAGAGCAAGAAATCTGGATAAAGCCATATATAAAAGTGGGACAGTAGCCCAAAAATAGGGACAAATTTTAAATATTGCTCCTACAAACTTAGAAAGTTCATAGAATAACATGTTTTGCATTAGCATGTATTTTCTGAAGGGTATATAGGGTATGAAGTCTGAAACTCAAACGTCTGTCATAATTTTCTTACTTCATTCTTTAATGATTTGCCACTAATTTGCCAGAAAACCACAATTTTATGAAAAATGTACCAAAAATATGAGGCAAAAATCTAGACATGTGGAATGAAGAGGCCAGTAGTAGATCATTAATGGTTGCAGAGAGGTTGAGAGCTAAGAATATTATTTAAAGTAAATATGGCATAGAAAGATGATTTCATAAATTATAACTGAATTTGTATGGAGGGCTCTAAATCTTGGGATTACATATGCATTTATTCTATAGCTAGGATTTCTTTACCTTTTTTGCTTTTGAGAGAGGAAATATGCTTTTTGAATGTATAGTTTTCCCCAGTAAGCAGCACTGATTTATTTTGAATGCAGCTGTATTGTGGGACATGGCGTACTGAACACCTCAGACTAGCAGTCTGTAATGTCCTGACTATCTTTATATGGGAATAAAAGGTAAGAACAGATTTGGACAGTATACTTTCATGTTTTCATTGGGGCACTTTTTTGCTTGTTTTAATGTACATTTGTGCTCACTACTGTCCCTAATGTTTTACATTCAGTTAAATAAAATAAAAAAGAATGACTGCTGACACTTGTGCTTCATTTATAAACATCACACCTGCCATCTTTTTTCTCCAGGTGGAAAGTGGATGATAATGTTAGAAACATAATCATATATTCAGCACACTTTGAAGCTGGTGTGGCACTTACATATACAGACAGTGGTATGGAGGGAGTTGTGCATTGAGTAGCCATAATTAAATGGAGTCCCATCACCTTAATCCTGTACAGAGAGTGGTATTACAGCCCCGCTTCTACTTTGGATGAATACACAGACTCCCTCCCATTTCAAATCAGAATTTGTTTACCAACTGAGTTGTCTTTCATTGCAAAATTTTTGTTTTGCTTTTTAAATGAAGCTTAGATTACTTACTGTAAATTGCAGTTAACATTTCTTCACATTGTACTGTATTTCATAATAGATGTAATGGGAAAACAGTTTTCATTAAGTGTACGTTTAAGTACATAGACTGCTCTGCAAATTTATTCAGAGTGGTAAAAAGAAAAACTTCTATACTAAAACCCGATACAATTACAGACATTTTATAGCAGGCCGTGAAGTAGCTCTGTAACCATTATGAGACTAGTGCAGGTCAAGACAAAACAAAAATACTTAACAGCTGGTCTGTGTACTCACCGTTGTTTCATTTTCATCTGTTTATCCACATCAGTCGCATTACAGATTCAGGAAGAAAAATCTGTTTCCATTTGCTAGTTTAGTTACCCTTGACATGTGCTTGAGCTTTTCTGGAAACCAGCATGAGATAAGTCAGCTCTAACAGATTGCTATTAAGAATGATTTTAATTGTTTAAAGAACTTGAAATGTATGCTATTGCAGACTTCTCAACTGTCTTTATTTTGTAGGGACACCCTCGATGTTTGTCAAAGTTTTGTTTCATTCCTCCTAAAGTCATTTTGGGATTTTCTAAGATAATAGTGGCAATATTTAAAATATGTCCCTAATTTGGGGCCTTTTCCTTTGTTATTTTTTACTTTGTTCCAAATTCTGTTGGTAAAAATTGAGACCTCTGGATAGGTGTGCCTGAACTTGGCAGATGTACTATCAGGGATTCCTACAAAAAATTATTTTTTATTTATTGTCATTTACTATTTGCTGACTTGGGTAGATAGCTGATCCTGGTGTCAGTCCAGGAGTATTTGTGTGTGTGTGTGTGTGTGTGTGTGTGTGTGTGTGTGTGTGTGTGTGTATCTAAGATGAACTGAATGTCTTGTACTGTAGAATTAGGGAACACGTGTGTCATAAAATGTCTTGTATACAGTAGTTTGAAAGTACAGAAAAGTACTTAAATAGAATAAATAAGGCAGTCCAGGAGTTGCTTTCATATTTGATGTGTTGAAGCCAAGAAATGTGGTTGACTGCATCATCTGGAATAAAATGCAAGTTTGGGTTTGTTTCCTAGCAGATTGATGTTAGCTGGATCCCTACTTTGTTAGACGGAGTTCTACCACACTGCTGTCTATAATGCTTTTGCTTGTAATCAGGGTACTCCATGTACTACAAAAGTAATCTTCAGAACATTTTTGTTATTCATCTGTAATACATCCATTGCATTAGTGATGTCATTGTATCACCACTGATATCACTTTCCTTTTAGCATTTGAGTCCCTGAGGATGGGCTGGGTTGTGGTACTGCCAAGCTTGTAACAGGCGGTTACTGAAGTAATACTTTCACAATTAGAGTATAAAGTATAGCCGTGGAGTAAGTGAATCCTAAAGCAATCTGGCCTGTCATTTGTGAGGGGCATGCCTCAATGTCTGTGGTCTGTCATAACACTGTCAAACAAGTGTTGTAAACCTTCCTCATCACTGTTGCTTACTAGACAAGAGGCAAAAAACCCTCCAGTGCATTAACATTTGCTTTTGATTTGTTCTGCTCTTGCCATTTGCAAAGTACAAATGCAAGAATAAGGTTATTAACTCGGGCTTTACAGCAGTTTATAGCAGTGATATATGTAGGGCTACAAAACTGGAGTAGATTTAGTCAATGACAGAGAAAGATTAGTACCTGGTGTGCGTTTTATTGACCACGAGTACAGAATCAGGGGAAAAATTGCTTGTGACTTTCACATGATATTTTTGAATGTTTTATTCTGCAGAGTGGAAATAAGAAAAAAAAAAAACACTTTCTAGCTCCACATGTTCATCGTGTTTCACTGTTGCAGTCATCACTGTAGGGTTCTTCCTACCGGCAGGCAGCCCTCGGTCGGCCAGAATCCCAAAGTCTGGGTCCAGCGTCAGCTGTTCAGTCATGCTCCCTGATGTCAGAGCACCAGGAGTACAAAGCTGCCAGCCGACGCCATGTTCTCCAGTCTTTCTTGCCGTGCGGTGGAAGCAGTTCGCAAGTGCCGGTTGGCTGACTCCTGATATTTTTTCGTACTTCAGTCCGAAGACTTACTTCTTCTTCTTCTTAAAGCTAAGTACCCCGTTGGAGAAACTTTTTTCTTGCTCCAGTCCGTTGTCAGAAAAAGTTAATAATTGTATTTCTTGTGGGAAGCAAATACCTCATAAGGATTTCCACTCTTACTGTATTCTTTGTTTAGGCCCTGACCACGACGTAGCTAGTTGTCGGTTTTGTGCTAGATTTAACCAATGTACGATTAACGGAGGTATGATTTTGCTTTTCACTACTTTGGCAGGCAATTTAATTATAAAATGTCGTCGGACATGCTTCCGACTACCGGAGTTCACAAACGACGCAAGGATAAGGACAGGCCTCCGAGGTCCAAATCAGACGACGGTTTACAAGCAGAGCCAGCTCCAAGTTCGGCCGTCGTCAGTGAGACGCTTTCGTAGCCCCTGTCATTGGCCATTTCAGAACCGATTGCCGAAACGGACTCCCACAAGGAGCCAACTAGGCCTTTGAGTACTCCAGCTGCAGGACCTTCGGACAATGCTCCCTCAGATGGGTCTGGAGCCGCTGTGCAGGTACCGGCTTCCGAGGGAGTTTTCAGGCCTACACAGCTTCTGATTAAGGCAAAACCAAAGACAAAGGCGAAGACTCCTTCTAAATCAAAGACACCAGCCCAGGCCTCTTCTGATCCGGGACCCAAATCTCAGAAACAGCTGCTTAAAATGGCGGAGGGCTTACTAACCATGATTAGGAGTTCACATCCCCCTCCAGACAAAAGGCCAAGGCAAGAATTGGATCTTGAATCCTCTGATCAGGCATCTATTTCTTCAGTGTCTTCCTCTGAACTGGAATATACTTTCCCTCCTTATGAGAATTCTGATGCTGAGGAATCCATTCCATCAGCTTATTCCCCTGAGGATTTTTCTTTTGGGGAAACTTTACATGAAATGAGGGAACATTTTCACTGGGAAGGACAGGAGTACTCTGAATCTAAGAGAAGGCTTAGGGGTTTCCTTCTTCTTCCCCAACATAGACCCCTGGCTATTCCTCCTATTTTGGATATTGTGGATGATGCTTTTTCTGAGGCTAATTTAACTCCTGTCTCTTTTCCTCCAGCCCCTGCTAAACCTGACAGATATTACAGGGTCCCTGACTCCCACCAGTTCCTTTACAAAAATCTTGCTGCTGATCCAGAAACCATTTCTCAAGGTCCTAAGGGTGTTAAGGCCGCCTCTGCTAAAAACCCTATTCCGACAGATAAGGATTCCAGAGCTTTGGAGAGATAGGGCAAAAAAGTGTACACTTCTGCTACTTTATCTATCAGGGCTTTAAATTGCCAATTTCATATGCTAAAATATCAGCAATTCCTGCTGTCTGTTATGAAACAAAAGCTAAGTACCATTTCTGCATGTGCAGATAATAAGGAATTACACGATTTGATGCATGCTACTGAGCAAGTGGGGAAGCATGGTTTACACTGTGGTTTTGATGCCTTGGAGGCTTCATGCAGGGCGGCTGCCACTGGCACAGTCATTAGAAGGCATGCTTGGTTAAAGGAACAAAATTTACCTGATCAAGTGAAAGCAAAGTTACTGAATGCTCCTGTTCAGCATAATGTTTTGTTTGGGTGTAAGGCTGAAGAGGTGATAAAGAAAATGGAGGACAAGGCAAAATCCATGCAAACGGTTAAGGATTTCTTACAAGTTCAGCCCCCTAGATTTAGCAGAAATTGGCCAACTAAAAATTGGTCCTTTCCCAGCTCAGACAGGCCTCAGAGGGGTAGATATAAGCGCTCCAGAGGGAGGGCCCAAGCACAGACCTCTTACAGACCTAAACAGTGGAGTGCTTCCACCCCCAGGGGTGGAGAGGACAGACCTCCATCTTATAGAAAACAGGCTCAATGACTCCCCCTGCATGGCTCCAGGAACTTCTCTCCTGGAAGTCCCTCTAGGGGGAAAACTCTCTCTTTTTCAATAAAATTGGACTTACATAACCCAAGACAAGTGGGTTCTGGATGTAGTTTCAAAGGGTTACAAATTCCACTTTCATATCTTACCAAGACCAAACGGATGGCCAGACCTACCAAAACACCAATGGGCAGAGGCATTAAACCAGGTGGGTTCTCTCATGGCTATGAGGGCCATAGAACTGGTTCCACAATCAGAGACGGGGCAAGGCTTTTACTCAAGGCTCATTCTAGTTCCCAGAAAACAAAATTCATAGAGACCTATACTGGATCTGTCAGTTTTAAATACTTTCCTGGAGATACCAAAGTTCAAGATGCTTACTCTGCAGCAGCTCCTGCCAATGTTGAGCAAAAATGCATGGATGGTGACATTGGATTTAAAGGAGGCTTACCTACACATCCCTATCAGACAGGAGTGCAGAAAATACCTCAGGTTCAAGGCCGGTTCAAAACATTACCAATTCTCTGCGCTGCCCTTTGGCTTGTCTACTGCGTCCAGGGTCTTCACCAAGTGCCTGGCACCAGTAGTAGCTTACTGCAGACTCCAGGGAATTCAAATTTACCCTTATCTGGACGACTGCCTTATTCAAGCAGACAACAAGGATGTCTTACTCCAGCACCTGGAATTTGTTCAAGATCTACTCAAGTGTCTGGGATTCACTGTCAACATAAAAAAGTCAAATTTGACACCCACACAACAGATAACTTTTCTGGGTGCTCTTCTAAACGCAACAACCCAGATGGCTTTCCTGACATCCGAAAAGCAACTACAGCTGGCTTCAACTTTCAAAACCTTGGCATTAATGTCTCAGCTAACTGCAAGGAAATTCCTGCAGGCTCTGGGTTACATGGCCTCCTGCATCCTTCTCATACCAAATGCAAGACTACATATGAGAAAAATACAATGGTACCTAAAAAGTGTATGGTCCCAGCATTGCCACAGTCTAGACACACAGATTTCTGTCTTGCCTTGCCTACAAAAGGAATTCCATTGGTGGACCATGGCATGTCTTCACAGCAAAGGGAAAGCCTTCAGTCTGCCTCCAGCCAGCCAAATGTTAACCACGGACGCCTCGGATTACGCATGGGAAGCACACTTGCAGGGGAAAGGCCTGCAAGGTTATTGGACAGAGGATCAGAAGCACCTACATATCAATTTAAAAGAGATGTTAGCAGTACAGAATGCCCTCTTGGCTTTCAGGGATCTTCTACAGCCAGGACAACTACTGATATGGACAGACAACACCACAGTTATGTGGTACATAAACAAGCAAGGGGGTTCACACTCCTACCCCCTTTGCAGACTAGCCATGACTCTATGGAACACAGCTCTAGTTTGCAAAGTGGATCTACAAACTCAGTTCCTGCCAGGGAAACAAAATATTCTGGCAGGCAGACTGAGCAGGAACCTGTCAGACCCACACGAGTGGATACTAGACACCCAAATATTTAAGATGATTACAGAAGCCTGGGGCTGCCTGGACATAGATCTATTTGTATCCCCCCTCAACCACCAGTTACAGATTTTTTGCACAAGGACATTTCACAAGCTAGCATGGAAAGTGGATGCTCTCTCTTTCAGTTGAAGAAACCTCTCGGGGTATGCCTTTCCTCCACTACCTCTTCTTCCACGGGTGTTATTAAAGATCAAACAGGACAAACCCAAGATGATTTTACTGGCCCCAAAGTGACCTCGTCAATTTTGGTACTCAACACTGATGAATCTATCCCAGGAGCCTCCTTGGATTCTACCTCAGATTCCAAATCTTTTGTCCCAACACCAGGGCCAGGTTCTGCACTCTCATATCAAAACTCTCAGCCTGGCAGCTTGGCGAATTCAGGGTCTATGACTATTCCTACCCTTCCCAAACAGGTCATGGATGTCATCTTAGAAGCCAAGACGGCCTAGCACTAGAAAATCTTATGAAGGTAAATGGAAGAGATTTTGCACCTGGATGCATGCTCAGGATTCGGATCCTCTCATTCCTAATATCCCATTGATTTTACATTACCTGACAGACATGCTACATAAGGGTTTATCCTTCTCCTCCATAAAAATACATGCCTCAGCTATCTCTGCACATTACAATACAGACCCTCCAATCTTTTCACATCCACTTCTGAAACAATACCTCAGAGGAGCAAAGAATTTAAGGCCCCCTAGGACACCACCCATACCTGCCTGGGACCTCAACTATGTTCTGGAAAAACTCACTCTGCCTCCTTTTGAGCCTGCTGCCACATCGGACATTAAGTATTTATCATGGAAGACAGCTATCCTACTGGCTTTGACTTCAGCCAGGAGAGTCTCAGAGTTACAAGCTCTCATGGCTGTGGAACCTTATATTATTTTTCACCAAGATAGGGTGTCTTTAAGGACTAATCCTACTTTCATGCCTAAAGTGGTCTCCAAAGTGGCTTTAAATCAAACTATTCACCTGCCAACTTGTTTCCCTAATCCACAAAATAAGGGGGAGAGGATATTACATTCTTTGGATGTACACAGGCAACTACGTTTTTACCTGGACAGAACCAAGGATATCAGGAAAACAGAGCAACTGTTTGTTTCTTATGCAACAAATTCTCAAGGCAAAGCTATTTCAAAACAGACCATTTCTAAATGGATTGCTCATGGAATCAGATTTTGTTACTCTCATCATGGAAAGCAAATCCCAGGAAAAATTAGAACTCACTCTACCAGAGCTGCTGCTACTTCAGCTGCCTTTCTCAGGGGAGTACCTACCAAAGATATTTTGAAAGCTGCAACTTGGAGTTCAGTGCATACTTTCTCTAAGCACTATAATCTCCCTCTTTACTCTAAGTCTAGGGCAGGCTTTGCTTCTGCAGTCTTGCAGGGCCTTCTAGCCACCCCTTCTACTCTATAACCACCACCCTTTATCTCAGCTTTGGGATTCAACCCTACAGTGATGACTGCAACAGTGAAACACGATGAACATAGTACAGTTGTGTACACTTACCATAAATGTAGATGTTCGAGTGTCTTCACTGTTGCAGTCTGGGTTACCCACCCTCCTGTCCCCTCTTACACTTTCATTTCTGTGGTTTCCTACTTCACCCTTCTTCTGAGGTGTATTTGCTACAGAGTATGGGGTTTCTTGTATGTTACATTTTTGTTTTACTATTAGCCTTCACTTTTGGGCACCTGACATCTGGGGCAAGAAAAACTGGAGAACATGGCGTCGGCTGGCAGCTTTGTACTCCTGGTGCTCTGACGTCAGGGAGCATGACTGAACAACTGACGCCAGACCCAGACTTTGGGATTCTGGCCGACCGAGGACTGCCTGCCGGCAGGAAGAACCCTACAGTGATGACTGCAACAGTGAAGACACTTGAACATCTACATTTATGGTAGGTGTACACAACTGTACTTTCTAAGATATGGAACTGAACTCTATGTTAGCATTTTATGGAGGGGTGGGGGTTGAGAGATAAAAAACTGTTCCTAGGAAAATGACTAAAATGGAGAGTGCTGAGAAGAGATACTTTAAAAGGACAGTGAGGCTGGCTGTGCTCTTGAAAATGTGAACACTTTTTGGGGGACCAGGAAAAACACTAATGTAAAGGGAAACATCACTAAATCCAGGCTCCCACGGGCACAATGAGGTGTCCCCATAAAGCTTGTTTTATAGACATGCAATTTTTTATCTTAATTATGGCTAGCACTCTGCCAACATATTAGGGTGTGCCAAATATCTAATCCAGTTTATGCATACATACTGATTTAAAATATGTAGCTTGTGCTATCTTATTTGTGAATAGTTCTACACTTTAACAACAGGGCTGAAAGTTCTATTCTTATACCAAATCCAAGTTTGTATATTTCATTTTTTGCGTTGTGCTTGTATTGGTTTTGCCAGTTTGTGTAACTGAAAAGTAAGAAGTAGCTTTGATAAGAGTCTACATAAATGTATATTATTTGAACATTAATTATGGTGTTGTAATTTATATTTCTTGTTTTGGTGCATTTATTTGTGTTGTAGAAACATCATTAGAAACAAGTGATCTTCAACCTACAAATAACTAAAAAAAATATGCAACTGAACTAAATATATATACATACAAAACATACAGTCATATCTCTTTTTCCTTATTTAAGAAAAATATTAATTTAACATAAATAAGAAACATGTGCCCTTTTTGAAATTGTACTGCTGTAGGACAGTTCATGGAGAAGCAAAAGCATAGTTGTATAAAATGCCTGATAGGTTCATAGGTTCATCTGAAATGAAAAGTAATGCTGCGCTCTCTTTTCTATGCTAAGGTAGTAATGTACATGTGTTAATCTCATGTTGTCAGTTCAAGATGACATTGATCATAGCAGCCGTGTGCTTAGGGGCGTTGATAAGAAAACATGTACCAGTTATTCATAGGGTACACTTGCACACTAAGATACTGAGTTCTTTATTTCTTTGTAGTTTAGTTGCAGTTGGACAAGATTTTGTGTTGGGGACATATGTTATCTTAAACGTAGTGTCCATCAGACATTGGTTCTTTAATTAGTTTCCTTTTGAGGATATGTATGATATCCTGCATGGAAAGGAAGATAATGTTTGCCATACAGAGAGCCTTCTATATAAAGAATTATTTTTTTTTCTTTGAAACAGTACTTTGCTTACTGTGAATCATTATGGGGAACAATGTAATCTGCTATGTGAAATACATATGTGAGTTATCTATGAGCTTCTTTTTTGACTTTTTCAAGAGCTGAATAGTTTATATCTTTTAAAAGTAGCTACATAGCTGGTGCAATGCTTGGTGTTGAAAAGCAATCATATACTATGGTTTCATTTGCTGCTTCCTGAAGATTTCTAGTGCTACGTATGATGTATAAATATTGAATAACTGCTTTTCTTAGCAGGTACTTTTGCTTTGTATGTATGTATTGATTTAGGTGAGAAAATGCCTTATTGCTGTGTTACATATCCACTCTGTCTCTGCCTATATATGCTTATATACATGTGTATATTTATGTATGTGTAATGGGTGTATTACATAATAGTGTCTGCCCATATGTGTTTATATATGTGCGTATATAACAGTGTTTGCACATGCACAAGTATATAATATTCTGTAGTACCAAAATCAGTCTGTAACAATTCTTCATCAAAACAGGCTTGTTTATAGGGGGAAAACAGAAATTTCAGCTTTGAGTAGAGGGGAATTGAACCTTCTTTGGATCAAGTGGAGATTTCTTTGGAAATCAGACTAGCAAAATAAAAGGCTCTCCAAAATACTGTGGAGACATGATGGTCAGGTAATAAAGAATTGCCAACAAGTTTCAGTTACTAATGTGCAATTTATTTCTGTTTGAACACTAGTGTACTTGACCATTTTGTCATACATTCAGACATACACCCTCACAAGTATGTATACAAGCAGTAATGCCTAAGAGGTTAGGCATCATAAGGAAATAAGGACCCAACCAGGTATAAGTCCCAAAGCTGCAGACAGAAGCCCTCTCCAGCCCTGGAAGGTCTGTTATTTCCCTGTAGTGCCCAAGGGGGGCATTGTTGTGATTAGCAGTTGGCTACTTTATTATTTTTATTGTACTATTTGTAATGTTCAGGGATATTTTTTGTTAGACTCTTTTTTTTTTTTGGAAAAAGTAGCACTTTCTTTCTTTATTGATAATGGAATATCCAATGTAATGTACTTCAAGAAATGGTGTTAGGTAAAAATCCTGAATATACATATGTGATTACACATACTCACACGTACAGACAGGCAATGTGCCAGCATAGTTGTCTGTGTATATTTTAAGCAAGTTCAGAAAGCAATATATTTTGCATTGTAGTACTTATTTCACTGCTGCTGTGAGATTGTGAATTGCATTTTATATTTTTAAGACATAGCACTTTTCTGTGGTATTAAGTACTGTTCTGAAGCACCTGCAAGTTGCACTTCTTGAAGTGGAGCTTTAACATGGAAAGGGGGGGTCAACTCTAGCTAGGACATCTTGCTTTGAGGTTTATGGCACTGTAGATGTAACACACACACATATGCACGCACACATAAGTGCATACTCAGTTTTTATTTATATATTGCTTGGCAATACTAAAACTGCCAGATAGTTTTGTTTCTTTTTTTTTAACTTTAGACTGCTGTTGTTAGAAAGATAGTTAAGTTTTCTAAAAGGATTATATACCTGGAAATGTGCTTTATATTGGTATGATATTGCTTTGTAAAAAGTCTGTGCTGTGCATTCCTGTTTTTTTTTTATTTATAAAGTATTAGTGTGATATTTCTGTGATTTTACCATTCAAATGTAATAATTTACAATGGCTTTTTGCTACATCTATATGTGTTATAAAAACATCAAACATAACTAATAGTTAGGATTCACCATTCACTCAAATGCTAAGGCTTGCAATTTGATTAGAAAAAGCATCTGGATTAGCCTTAAGAATCTCGCAAAAATTATAACACAATCCAGTATGTGTAGAGCTATGCAAGAAAAGTAAACAGTGACAACATTATACTGTGTGAGGATTGATGGGAAATGTTTTTGTTATTTGGCATCTCCATTATGGCAACTTTGACCAAACTGCTGCTGTATGTTTATGCTTCCATCTAGCTTCTTAGAAGCTTCTTATAAAGACCGGATACAAATATTAAGTGCTTCTGAAGTCAGTGCTCTTTCAGAATTGCTAAGATGATAGCCTGATTATGATTAGATCTGGTCAAAGGTAACACTGCCTTTATATGTAGACTTTTAAAATGTGCACAGTTTGGGGACAGCACTGTTAATATGAAGTGTGGATAGAAAGGATGGTAAAAGGTGATTGTTGGATGTTTTTATGGCATTCCTAATATTTTGTAATATTTAAAATTATTTAAATGAAAAATGCCAAACCTCAATTATTCCGCATCTGTACCTCGAGATTTTTAGATTTACACTGATACCTGATTGTACCTCTAAAATTAATGAAGTTATGCACTTAATTATCTGAAGACTTTTCAGATGTTTGAACTGACATTTTTAGGAAATGTATGTCTACCAAAGCTGGTGAGGTTTGGCTGGATTTCGCCAGAGTGATATTACAACAATGTACTTCAGCATTCTAAATAATATTGCTCATAAGATTTTTTTCAAACCCAGAGCACCAAATAACCACAAATACAAATTTTTGCTTAACAAGACATAACATCAGTATTCTCTCCACGCAGCATAAATTCAGTGAGTAAACGCAAATCATATTATTTCAATTTCACAACTGAAGAAGTAATATAGCCAATAACTCATAAACAAATTACATGCATCAGGAGCCTTTATTAAAAGAGCATGTTAATGTGTTGTGAATCTTTAATAAAGGTTTCTGATGCACGTTATACGGTCATGAATTATTAGTAAATGCAAATCAATCTTCACTTTCTCCTTATCAACAATTAGCAATGCAGAATGTAATTCTCAGATCAATTGTACGTGGCAACACTGATATGTAGCCGTGTTGCAAATGGATACCATATCATGTGTAACCAAAACATGCCATAGGGAGACATCACTTGCATACATGCCTTCATTATGCAACAGCCGTATTATGCAGAGTTTTCTGTGTTGCAGTCCTTTATAACAAAAGACTCGAGTTAGTGCTGTCATTCGCTCAGAATGCCACAGACTTACACCATTCAGGTCATCCATTAAATGCAAAAAGACAAGACAACAAGAGCACATAAAATATAGCCTAACTGAACAACACAAAGGCTGCATCAGTAACCCCAGCAGTTTGTTGATTAATGCTGCAGAGAGAAACAAAGCTGTTAGAAATAACCCCCTCATAGCTATACTGCATAGTTTTCTTTCTTTATGCACTGCTGACTTATGGATAAAATGGCCAGCTATCTGTATACATCATGGTCCCATGTGGCCTGCCCTGAAGTACTTTTATAAAAAAAAAACACCCAATTGATTGGCAATCAAAATGCAATGTTGTTGAATTTGGATACAGCAGAGCAGACTGTCATCTAATAAATGTTTCTGGCTGGCATTTTGTAGGAAAAGCAGTGGGTAATGATTAACTTCAGGGAGAGAGAGAATGCTGTGGCTTGTTAGGAGAGGTGTAGCATAATACAGGGCAACCGGCTGGCTGCTGGAAATGGTTTGATTTATCTTCTGGAGTCACTGGTTTTAGGCATATGAACCAAAGAATGGACAAAGAGTTGAATTCCTGATATCTTTAGTCCTTAAAAAGTAGTCCCATGGATTTTTTATTTTTTTTTATCCTTGAATCTCTCTTTCCTACTTAGAGGCTGTAGTATGGCTGTGGTGGTGCAGTGGTTAGCGTTGTCTCCTCACAGCAAGAGGCTCTCCGGTTCAGTTTTTGGCTGGAGCGCCTTCTGTGCAGAGTCTGCATGTCCTCCCCATGGTAGAGTGAAATTTAAAGACATCCGGGTAAATGCTTGCATGAGTGGGTGTGCCTTCCTTGAAGGTTGGGCGCCGGGCTGGCAACTCCATACCATAAAAATCCACTGCCAATCAAAAGCAGACTGGTGATATCCTGTGGCGAACCCTAACTGAGAAAAGCTGAAAGACATTACTAGTAAAATACAGATTAGTTATTTATCTGCCATTCATGGTTCATAACTGTACATCAGGTGATATAAAAAGAAGAAACATCCAGACAAAAGTAGCATCGGTCATTGAAATCACCACACCCAGTGACTACAGTGTCTTGCATACAGAGAAACACAAAGTCATAAAATATCAGGATCTGCAGGCAGAAGTGACAGCAATGTGGAAGAAAGATACCCAGATGGTTCCAATAGTAGCAGGAGCAACGGGTCCTATTAAAAAAGAATCTGCAATCGTGTTTAGATATGTTACCAATCCATGTAACCTCGTATGAATTGCAGGAGGAGTCATTACTGGGCACTTTTGGCTGACATCAAAGACTGAAACAATACTAATTTCATGAACTTTAATCAAACTTTGACTTAGGAATGGGGTCCATTCCCGCCATGGTATTAGAAACCCAAAAGATTTGGAGAAATTAAAAAGGCAAGAAAAAGCTTCTTTCCATGCCAAATACTAAAAGCAAGACATATAATAAAACAATGGCTCAATTCCACAAAAGCAGTAAAAAATGTTTACATCCATATACACCAAAGTATTCGTAGTAAAATTTTTTTTCAAGTATTCTGAAACATCCTCTCAACTTATAATATAAATGTATGAGTGGCGTACGTAAGAAGAGTGTGAATGGGCGTGCCTTCGTTGAAGGTTGTGTGTCGGGCTGGCACCTCGGCACCATAAAAATCTACTGCCAATTATTAGTGGACCGGAGTTCTGCTGTGGCAACCCCTAACCGGGAAAAGCCGAAAGAAGAACAACAACATATAATACAGCTCACACATCAAAAACATTTATAGGTTCATAGGTGTGTACTAGGCTAATGGCCCTAGAGCCTTTACAAGTCTAGCCCATAGCATTACCCTGGCATTGTGCCACCTGACCTTAGTTCCCAGTGCCTCTGTAGAGTAGAGCCACTGGAGTGATCCCCGGGGTGAATTTTCTATTTCTCATCCACTCATCAAGATTTCTCTTGAAAAGGACCAGTGAGGTGCTCTGCTTGACATGTATGGGAAGTCTATTCCATAGCATGGGCAGTCTCTGGGTTATGAACCTGTTCCTCCAGCTTGTTCTGTTGATTGTGGTAGTAATTAGTAGTCGACATAAAGGTCTACGCTTTAAAAACAGCTTTAAGGAAATACTATCATTTAACTAGTCAATGTCCAAGTTTATAAAGGTTACCACAAAGTATACACTCTGTGTATATGTTTTGAATTCAAGAGCACCCCTACTACAATACTTGTGCTGTTTATTCATTCAGATAGGTTACACTAAGCGTGCCATTAGTGTACACTTTGTGGTAACCGTTATGAATCTGGCCAAGCATCTCTATCCGCAATACAGTGGTTCATTTCTATTCAGTAATATTTGTATAAGTGATTAAATCTCTATCAATTTTATTCATAAAAGTTATTTCTAATGCTGAAAATCCTGGTCATGACAGAGATCACCAATGCCTGTCTGCCAATGCAGCACAGCTGAAGCTTTCTTTATTTCACGAAGAGCTGTGCCAGCCTGTCTTTAATTCTCTTTTAATGTCAGTGAACTTATCTTTCTGTTTTACACTTCTGTATGTTTATGCATTCTATATCTACATTTTCTTGAGTGCAGAGTCATTGTTCAAATTATCTGACATCTAGTGCTGCTGCAGTTTCATGTATAATATATAATTGTTCTCCTCTCTTGTGTAATAACAAGACAGTTAATCTGTCATCTTTTGTTATGATTAAACCTTTTATTCAGTTCTGAACTCTGACCACATATTTCTTCCAGTTGCCAGTGTGACATTATGTTTTTGGTGACTTTGGGCCAGATTCCAAATGCGTTGATCTGCGTGTAAGTCTCCCCTTATTCTGTAAGACCTGCTGACAAATGTATGAAACTTATTCAGTGTAAATGTACTAAAAAATATAGCAGAACCAAACCGATGGTATGGTTTGGTTCTACTATATTTTTCAGTACATTGGCTTCTATAGTTTGATGGAACCATTTGCCTGCACCACATTCTGTTTTCACTTTGTTTTTCAGTGTAAAGCCTGTCTATAAACAGGCTTACAAATGTGGACAGATTCCAAAAGACCTGCTATTTGTGTAAGTGGTCACTTACCACTGAGAGCAAGTCTTTTGGAATCAGGCCCAAAGTCAGTATCAAATTTTAGCAGATCAGGTAACACCACAGATATTTTATCATGTCTGTGTGCTTAAATGTTTTCTGTCATGTACACAATTTTCAAAAAAGAGTATCTCAAGAGAGGGAAATAGAATTTTGAATAAAAAAGTCATTCCAGTTCAAGGTCTTCTCTGAACTGCAGTCTTTTTTTCTATTACTTCTTTTTCACTGGAAAATATAAGTGCTACCTCATGAAATACCAAAATGAAGTTTATCTGTTGGCTTACCATTACTTCTAAATAAATAAAATACATTTTATCATCACTACTTCATTGTTGCAGAACTGCAGATGGCACAGGCTACTGCAATTCAAAAGTGCTCTAAAGTTAAAAAATAAAAGTAAATACACAAACATTAACAGTAAATATAATGAAGTCTGTGATTCACGTACTGTTTGTTTATCCAACAAGAGAATGTTTACAGAAATGTTATGGGACTACAAAAGAGGGTGTGTAGCAAAGTGACTTGGCAATTAGCAGGTCTTTTTTTTTCTCTTTGTTTTCTTTTCTTTCTGTCTTTCTTTGTTAACCAGGTTAGTGAACTGGTGAGAAGACCCTTTCCAGTCATGACACAGGCCATTAGGGCCTTTCCTCACAAAAATAAAATTGCCAAAGGTTTTCCCCCAGCAGGGTACTTAACTTCCCAGCCCTGAAGGTATCACTAGCCCACTGTTTTCCATGAAGCCTGCAGTGGGATTGCATTTTGGCAGCAAGAAACTTGAACCTTTTGACACCTAAACTGCCTTTTTATGTGGCCTGCTTGAACTCCTGGCAGTTAGCATGTGTGAAAGGTGCCCTGGGAAGGATATAACCCAAATAGCTTAGGCTACTGCAACAGTTATTTATTAGAACATCCACTGCAATGTTAGCTTACTTACACAGCTGTCCTTGTCAGTTAGAATTTTGTGTTGATTGGAACAGTCGTGTACCTCTCGGGCTAAAATTCTGCATTTGGCAATGCTCTTTTAAACAGGCTACAGCATCACAAATATAATTTAGTTAACAAATAAAGCCTGCTAATTAAAGTTTTGACCAAGAACTATATTTATCTATTGTGGTGTACATTTTAGAGGTGAAGGTATACCTTGTTTTATTGAAGACAAAGACATCACAGTGGGAATTTGATGATAAGGCAGTTATTCTCATATAGTATAAATTGCGTGGAGAGTTTGTTTTATTATTTCTAGTTATTAATTTACTTAAATCTGAAGCCCGTAGCCAGATCTACTAAACTAGAAGCAAGAGCGACTGGGTTAAGTACTGATATATTAAAAAATAGTAAGTGCCAAAGCAGGAGAACAGAATGATTTCAAAATATGAAAAATAAAACATGTACAAGTTTGTCACAGTGTAAGAAAAGAATAGCAGAAAGTATAGGAGGAAATATGTGTACTACTGTAGAAAACCTGTGCGACAAAGTTTATCATATAGCCACATTAAACATAACCACAGATGTCGAATGAGAAGCAGTAATACTGCATATGGTTAGAGACAAAGTGCATTAGATATATGAGGCTGTGTTAGATTTTATTTTATTTTTATTATACATTTGTTTACCAGGAAAGTCCGACTGGACAGGCTGTCCTTTTTCAGTGGAGTCCCAGGGAGAAAACCTCCACAATTAATACATAAAGTATACAATGTTAGATTGGTAGAGTAAACACAGTAGATACATACATGATGAGAGATAAAATGATCATAGCTGTGCAAAGAATAAAGGACAGACTGTGCAACATTTTTACATCTTGACAAATGATTATATATGTACAATTATATAGAACAGACAATTCACATTCATCTTGATACAGTACAATATTTTTATGGTATGCATATTTACGTAATACATTGTCTTAACAATAGTGTAGCCAGATGGTGTTGAAAAACTAAGTAACAGTGCAAGCATTTATAACTTGTTTAGTAGTTATGTATTAAAGTTCAAAGGATGACCAGTATTTAATAATAATAATTATTTCTTAACCAGGATTAGTACAGAAGCAAGGCCATGTATTAGTTAAATATATTTAAGGATATTTTTGACTTTAGTAATGCTGTGTGTAGATCTTATCTCTAGGGGCAGAGGATTCTAGAGTTTTGCTATATAGATGGAGTAGAGGGATTCTCCAGCTGGGTTGTTGGCTTTAGATACCTTTAGTAATGATCTGTTAGAGGAGTGTAAGACACAATTAGTAGAGTAGGATTGTAGGAGATTAAGAAGGGAGGGAATTTGATAGAGTAATTGATGGACTGTGGTCATTTGGTTGTAGGCTAGGACATTGGGGAGTTCTAACCAAACGAGTTGCTTTAGTGCTAGGCAGTGATGAGATGTAGAAGTAGAATCTTTGGCAAACCTGGCAATTTTATAGTAGCAAGTGTCAAGTTTACTTAAATCTGATTTATTTAGGTTTGTGAAAATGGGAGATGCATAAAGGAGAGTAGAGACAAGGTGAGTTCAAGTAATGGTGTTTTTTTTTATTTGTTAGAAATTGTTCGTGTGTGTGTAGCATACTAAGCTTTTTGTGTACTTTATTAATGGATGAGAGGGAGGATAGAGGAATGGTGAGGATGCAAGGAGTAGACGTGGCGAAGGTGGATGAGTTTAAATTCTTGGTGTCAATAGTTCAGAGTAACGGTGAGTGTGGAAGAGAGGTGAAGAAGAGAGTACAGGCAGGATGGAGTGGGTGGAGAAGAGTGTCAGGAGTGATTTGTGACAGACGAATACCTGTAAGAGTGAAAGGGAAGGTCTACAAGAGGGTAGTGAGACCAGCTATGTTATATGGGTTGGAGACAGTGGCATTGACAAAAAGGCAGGAGTCAGAGCTGGATGTGCGAGAGTTAAAGATGTTAAGATTTGCACTGGGTGTGACGAGGGTGGACAGGATTAGGAATAAGTATATTAGAGGGTCAGCCCAGGTTGAAAAGTTTGGAGACAAAGCCAGAGAGGCAAGATTACGTTGATTTGGACATGTGCTGAGGAGGGATGCGGAGTATATTGGGAAAAAGATGCTAAGGACGAAACTACCAGATAACAGGAAAAGAGGAAGGCCTAAGATAAGGTTTATGGATGTGGTGAGAGAGGACATGCAGGTGGTTGGTGTGACAGAACAAGATGCAGAGGACAGGAAGAAATGGAAACAGGTGATCCGCTGTGGTGACCCCTAACGGGAACAGCCGAAAGAAGATGATGCTGATTAACCGGGCTATGTGAGTGCCGAATTTCATGTTGGTGTCTATGATTACACAGAGAGGTTTGGTATGGGGACACTGGAGAGATAATTGTATTATTTGTTGTTGAGCAGTGGCTCTTGTGGGTTGAAAAAGCATGAGCTTAGTCTAACTGGGGGTAAGAATAAACTGTGCCCTAGCCAGCTAAGATTCTACTGCAGAGAACGATTCCTGGATTATAAGTTGAAGTTGTGGGGGTGTGGGAGCATCGCATATTAGAGTTGAGTCATCCACATACTGTACAAGGGATGCATGTTGGGTATAAGTACGAAGATTGTTAGTAAATAGGGGGAAGAGGAGAGGACCCAGGATAGAAGCCTGTGGAACTCCCAAAGCTACTTCTGAAGAGGTGTGAGATTGTGTTGCCATTTGACAGCTTTCTGTCATCCAGCCTGATAATTCTGGAACCAAGCAATTGCAGAGTAGCTGAGTTTAAATTCTGAAAGAGCTGTTATGAGTTTGTTGTGAGAGACGGTACTGAAAGCTTTGGAAAGGCCGAGAAAGATAGAGGTTACAAGTTTGCCATCATTTGTATGTTGGTGAATGATGTTAGTGAAGGACATCAGAGCAGAATTAGTGGTATGATTTGGTCGGACACCATGCTGGGTGTGAAGATAGAATATTTTTAGTTAAGAGCTATGTTAGTAACTGAGAATGAATGTTTCTCTCTCAAATTTTGGATAGGGGTGACAAGACTGCTATAGGACAGTAGTTGAATAGCTCTGATGAGTTTCCACCGTTATGCAGTGGGATAATATGTGCTATTTTCCAAGGATGATGGATTGATTAATAATGATGGAGACAGGATAGGAGATGGCTTCTGCAGAGATTTTTTGGAACTCTGCAGGTAACTGATCAGCTGCTAGGGTTGTTGGCTTAAGCTGTTGTAGATGTTTTTTTCATAATATCTGTGGGGACAAGTTGGAAGGAAAAGGTTTTGCTGTACTGATTAGATATTATGTTGGGAGATGAGGGAGTAGAGCTGTGGTTATTTGAAATGGCTATGATGGTTTCTGTGAAATATTTATTAAATTGCATTTCGATGCTATCATAGTATTGTTGGTTGATGGGGACGGTGTTCTAGCTTGCCCTGGGCGTAGGATTTTTTTATATGTTTTTATTATTAGAAAGGAAAACATGCAGTGCAGTTATGTAAATGTATGTATTATACAAAATTAAGTGCAGTTACCAAAATTTGTGTGTTATATATATAATAGATATACTAAGTTTTCTAAAAACACCCTAAAGAGAACCACAAAACCTCAACAGTATGACATACAACTATGCATGTACCAAGCAATAACCTCAAGTACATGCAAAATTCAAATAAAAAATAAAAAAAACATAATTTTTTGCTGGGGACACCGCCCCCCAGCACACTCTGATAATTATATATATATATATATATATATATATATATATATATATATATGCGAATGCACAGTATTAAGGAAAAGGCATATTCCACAAACCCAAGAATTATGCAGTTTCCCACACTTGTTGACCATCTGTTTATTCGACCAAATTTAGTCATTTAAACAACTGTTGACCAAAGATAGTTTAGACCAAGTGCAGTGCTCCCATACATTTACTTTGTCAAGGTACAGGTAAACAAGATATAGTTTTGTAAAACTAACAGTATTAACACAATAAAATGAACCATAGGTATATCAGATGCTGAAAGTAGTAATCAGTTTTGAGTAGTTAAGAAGCTAAAAACGTGAGACAAAATAAGAAGTTGGTTTGTAGTTACTCTGGAGAGTTATACTCATTCAAAGGACAGTATTCTGATAAGAAAAAAAACATGCTTTCTGCATCATCTGATGTTTGAGGGTCCAGGGTGACCATGGTGCTATGTAATTTTTAGTAAACATTGGTCTGCTGCTACTTTTAAGTTTTATTATTAATTCCATTTTACCTGGGTATAACTTTTCAAGGGATATATATTTTTCCAGAATACCTTCAAGAACTTTAAAAAGAACTATATATCTAATAACTATGTTAATGCTATGTTTCACGTTTCTCATTTTACAGGATGCTGTAGAAGACAGCTGTATATAAATTTAAAATGGCTCTGTATAGTAATTGCTTAATTTTGTATACAACCCTATCCATTTTGGAACTCTCTTAAAATTAGTTGAAGTACCTTTTCAGACAATGGATTTAAATTTTAGTATTAGTTCATGGCAGACTAAAAGCTTCTTTAAAAAAAAAACTGTGTGGTATTGTGAGTTTGGTTTATTATTCCTAAACCGATCAGTTGGAATGTCATTTTGGTAATTTTGTTTCACTGTCTGTGCTTCATACTTTGATGGTGTGAATGTACTGCTTACGTACATGCAGAGGTTTAGACTGGGTCCTGCTCCAAAATTCAGGTGCTTTTAGAAGGCTTTCCATTCTTACATTCTGGTAGGCGGATTACCTGTAGAACAACATTATGGCAGTACATCTAGTTGTTGTGGGGGTGCCATTAGTTCAGCAGTGCAATGAATCAGGAAGTGAAGTGCATACAAAATGGTTCTTGGATTATTATTGCAGCCTCTTAAATAGCTTCCTGTTGCTGTTAGTTCTAACATTTTAAAAAGACAGTTTGGACCCGAGCTTGAGAAAGGTTCAATATTCTTTGTCATCCTTACTTTTTCAGTGGATTGAAGCACTCATGTTGCTCTGTGGCAGATTCTGTACATTAAATTATGCTCTTGTAAGCAGCCTCAGAAGTATTCTTGCTAAAAGCCTGCCTGTTAAAGTCATGACCCTACCATGTTAAGTGTGGTTCTTTGTTCCATCTTGCATGTTAGCTGTAAAAAAATACATCTTATCGTAGTGAATACAATTAATCCTAATGACATGATGAATACTTAAATGTAGAATTATAATTGTTACAGATTTAACACTTTGTAGTTTGCCATGCTTTTTATCCCTTTTATATTTTGTTATAAAGAAGGTATACCCTGTCTTGTATTTTGACTGACCAGTGATCTTTTGGTTTATACATTCTTTATTAGGCAAACAGAAGTTCAGAAAAAATAATAATTTGTAGACATTGAGACTTACAGCTGTAGAACTGACCTTTCATCAAAAATCAGCTTTTTAAGTTCACATGGTGATCCAAGTCTTTGTTTGGGTGCTAAAATGTCTTTAAAAATGACCTATGTGAATTAAACACTATTCAATGTGTTTCATTCTTTCTACACATATAAGCTTTACTGATGTTTCTTCAAAAATACTTTGTGATCCCTTGTATATACTGTATTATTTATTGAATAAATCTGTTCAGTCTGTAGAAGAGGCCTTGATCACAAAATCATTTGATTGACTTCAACGCTATTCCTCACTAGGGCATAATAGATAAACTCTCTCAACTAAGCATTAATCCATATGTTACCAGATGGGTAGCAAACTGACTCACTGATAGAACCCACCTAGTTAAAATAGGGGAAGTCACCTCGAGCAGTAGACCTGTAACGAGCGGTGTATTCCAGGGTTCGGTCTTGGGGCCTGTGTTATTTGGGATTTACTTTTCTGAGGTGCAGGCCAAAACCAGTGGACATGGCTGACCAAGTCTGCAGATGAGTGCAAGCTGGGCGCTGTCACCAATTCCCCTAGTGATGTGGACATCCTCCAAGAGGGTCTCATCCAAACAAATGACTGGTCCCAGAAACATGGCCTCAAGCTGAAAAAAAAATGCATCCTCATCCCCTTTGGGGAGAGTGACGTCTCGACAAATGATTACATTAATAACAACGTCCTAAGCACACAGTCACTCATGAGGGATTTGGGCACCCATTTTGATAGCAACCTGAATTTTGACTACCATGTTGCTTCCATTGTACCCTAAGCTTTCTATAAGGCCCACCTCATAAGTAAGTGTATCTCATCCAGGGACAAGGAGGTCATGACATCCCTGTATTCTTCCCTTATAAGGCCCATTATTGAGTACAATGCCCCTTTCGGCATGTACCTCGCAAAGCACATGCAGCAGCTGGAGAGACCACTGAGGTTCCTCACCAGGAGAATCCAGGGCCTCAGACATCTACCATACACAGATAGGCTAAAAGCCCTATTCCTCTACTCAGTTTCATACAGACTCCTCAGAGGTGACCTCTGTCTGTCATACAAGGCAATCTCAGACCCCATCTTGATGGGACTACTGCATGCAGTAATCTCCACTCAAATAACCCACACGCACTGCCTCAACCTGGTCTGTAACATCAATAGAACCTGGTGACGGGACAGATTTGTGTCCCAGAGACTCCCTCATCTGTGGAATAGACTCCCTCTCCACATCAAGCAGAGTACCTCTTTACCCCTTTTTAAGCACAACCAGGATAACTGGATGGGAAACAGAAAATGCACCCCTGGGATTCCACCCATGTCCCTGCTGGATGGGGCATTGTGTGTTGACTTGTCTAAACATGGTCTATACTCTTGGCTAGGCTTATAAGGGTCTAAGGGCCAATAGCCTAGTGACTTTCTATGACTCTCCCCAAGGTGACAGATCATCAGGGAGTGGGGATTTGCCCTTACCACACTGCTGTGCAGACTCAGAGTTGGTACATATAATTATCAGGGGGTGTGAGGTGGGGGAGTGCAGGGGACTTGCCCCCCTTGCAAAAAACATTAGCTGCTATTTTATTTATTTATTTAAATGTTTTGACATTCATTGTTTTTTGGATTTAGGTTTTAAAGTTCAGCGTTTAGCTACTTCGATATTGTGTTATACATTCTGTCTCTCTCTCTCTCTCTATATATATATATATATATATATATATATATATATGTGTGTGTGTGTGTGTGTGTGTGTGTGTGTGTGTGTGTGCATGTGCATATGATATAGAGATATACATTATATATATATATATATATATATATATATATATATAGATTTGGGATCTGTACTATTGATCAAATGGCCGTTTCACCGAAGGTGAAATGGCTGAGAACACTTTCGCAAAAGTGCTTTTCACCGAAAAAGCACTTTCACGAAATTATGGTTAAGTAAGTGTGAAAATGTGGGGAGATGGCTGTTGTTAATATCTTAGCCCAGTGAGAATAAGGGAATATTCCCTTTCCCCACTATACCGCGATCTATCAGTGAGCATATAAAAGTAGGGAGGGGTGTGAGTTCTGTTTTTTTTTATTTTGTTATTTTTTTAGATTTTTTTTAACACACTTTAGCAAAAGTGTTCGGTGAAAAGCACTTTCGCTAAAGTCTGTTCGGGTGATGTGGTTTCAGTTGTTTCAGCTTTCGCTCAATAGTACGAGATCCATATATGTTATAGATTTTATATATATATATATATATATATATATATAAAGATTAGATACACACACACACACACACACACACACACACACACACACACACACACATACCCACAGAAACACATGCACACCAACCCACCCACATGTACACTAGAATATGTAATACTCTGTCACGGTACTGGTAAAAATTAAAATGTAACAAAGATTTATCAAAAGCTGAAAATAGTGATTGAGTTTCTGAATAGTTAAGAAGCTAAGAATGGCAGTGTGCAAAATATGAGACAAAATAAGAAAGACTGCCAACTATCCGTAATGTCAAAGTAAAACCTTCAAAAAGTTGAACATCTTTAGGTACTACATATGCTCTGACTTTTAACCTTGGAACAGGCAAAACCAAAAGCATGTGTTTTTTGTGGGGGGTGGTAAGCCCCCTGTGCCCCCCAAACCCCCCCTGCCAATTGCAAATACTAATTCCTAGAAAAAGAAAAAAATCCCTGGGAAAAAGGCATATTCCCCTACCTGGGGATTATCGATCTGACACAGATGTCAATTATCTGTTTCTGTCCACCCAACAAATGAGAGAGTTTCATTCAAAGATACACAATATAGGCACCATAGATCTGTGCCAGCATCTTACCCTTCCTAACCCACCGGTAGAAGTCCTTCTGCTATATGTATATACACTCAGCTACTTGCTGCCTTTGCATTGGCCCACTTTACAGTACCTTGCTTCATTCCAATCGCATGTGTGTATATATTCATGTAAATGCATGCATTGTAGCAGGTAAATGTGACCTGACCTAAATACAGCTAGTGTTTCTGTAGCCTTCCTATTGTTATATGCAGGAAATCATTTGTGACTCATTGCAACAAGAGACAAAAGCCAGTTTGCTGTATGCTGTGCTGCTGGGATAGCTTTGGCATATGCTGCAGACTGCTGTTACCTCAGTAATTCTGAAATTTTGCAAAGCATAAGTAGTGCATTTAATTTACATTGAATCATTTGCGATTGTGTGATGACCGTGCCCTGGCCCAGCAATCAAGGAGACTCAGTCCTTACCAGTAACACCAGGGAGCTTGTCTCCTAGAAGAGGAAAGGATAACTAATATACACAATAAAGTACAATTTCCCTTAAGTGCACACAGAGATCACAGTCAGTCTGGGGCTGGTTGCTCCCTTGCTCACCAGGTCCCCAATATGACTCCCCACTGGCACAGCTATAGGGTCTAGGTCTCAGCCTAACTGGGCAAGCTAAAACCTCCAGTACCCTCTCTATCCATCCAGTGCTTTGTGCCCCTGCCAAGTAGCTGACACAACACACACACACTTTGATATAAGTATTTATACAACTTCACAGACACTCCTGGGAAAGGCTGACGCAGATTCTCCACCTGTGCCCCTTTACCCAGACTATACGGTAGTAATTACTGCCACCACACAGTTAATAATATCAGCTACTAAAAGGCTCTTAAAAGGGTGTCCAATTATTACTGTGCAATATTAATATCCAGTGGTAGTATGACTAACAGTCAAGGCTTTACTTTAGAGTAGCCTATTACAATAATCTCTATAAATATGTAATGTACTCTAGAGCTTATCTCTACACAAAGTAGCCACAGGTAGAAGGTTTAAAAAATATTTAATAATAAATAATTAAAACACAAGACAAAACTACTACACCACAGAGATATCTAAGAGTTCAGAGATCACACAGAAACTTAAAAATACAGTAGGACAGGTCTGATTTCAAAGTAAAATGCCTAATTAATATTTACTAGCTTTAACTATTCCTACAAGAAATCACAGTACTAAAACTTACATGTGAGCATAAGGCAGAGTGCTGGTAAGTTGAATATCCAAGATCAAAATGCTTTGTGTCTTGTGAGAAATAGTATTTAAACATTACTAACAAACATGTCTCTAAGGCCCTTCCCAAATTACATCATTTTTGACACTTAGGTTTTCCCAGGAAAACAAACTGCATTATTTAGCAATCTAACACCTGCACAGAAACTTACAACAATAGAAGACATTTCACATGTATATGCTAGCAGAAACCAGAGCAGTAAAACACATTCCACATCTAAATTCTGGTCATAAACTTTAGCCTTAAAACAATGGACATGAAACCTTCATCCAGCCGCACTGGAACCGACTTGTAAAACATTAATAATTTTATTTATTTATTTATTTATTTTACATTTGTTGACCGGGCTAGTCTAACTGGATACATGTCCATTTTCAGTAGAGGCCCGGGGAGATAAGCTCCTAGATAGGACAATGAAATTGACACAATAACAACTAAGGAAACATGAAACAAACAAAATAAATCCTATTTACAGTACCTATTACAGGTTATCACAGTAAAATTAACAGTATAGAATACAGGCATAACATAGCATGCTAGTACAATCAGGATATTCTAGAGATAGATAGTATAATGGTTAATAAGTAAGGACTTGCAGTTAATGAGTAGATGGGAAAGGAAGAGCAAATTATTAAGAGACACAAACTAGTCAAGCTTAGTACAGGGGCATAACCAGTGTGTTTTGAGGAACACTTTCAATTTGTTTTTGAAGCAGGATAGTGAGGGAAGTGTGGATAGTTCATTGAGGAGGAAATTCCAGGCTTTTCCAACAATATTAGAAAAAAGGGAGTTTCCAGCCTTGTTGTTTGGTTTAGTGGTATGTACTAGAAGTCTCTGAGAAGACCTTAAGGATTCCAGGTTTTTATAGGGAGTGATGAGTGTGGAAAGAATAGGAGTTCATAGGTTCATAGGTTCATACTAGGCTATCTGCCCTAGGGCATTTATAAGCCTAGCCAGAATATGTTTGGCTTTCGCCACCCATTTTAAATTAATTTTGCTATGCCCTTTTTCGAGGTTAGTATACTGTGCCTCTGTCTAACAGTGACACAGAAGTGATACCCGGGGTAAACCTACAATCTCCCATCCACTCATCAAGATTCCTCTTGAAGAGAGTCAGTGAGGGACTCTGCCTAACCTGGACTGGGATTTTATTTCAGAGTGAAGGGAGCCTCTGGGTTATGAATCTGTCCCTCCAGCATGTCCTATTTATTTCAGTGCTGAGGTTCAAGTCTCTCGAGCGTGTAGCTCGATGGGATTTGGATTTTTTGAGGTGCAGCATGTCCCTTAATTCCGGGTTGGACATGACCTTATACGTCAGGCACAGGTCACCTCTGAGCAGGCGGTATGCCACTGAGTAGAGCTGGTGTTTCTTTAACCGGGCAGCATATGGCATCTGCTTGAGCCCTTTGATCCTCTTGGTGAGGTACTTTTGGGGTCTTTCCAGTTGCTGCAGGTGTTTGGTAAGGTACATCCCAAAAGGGGCATTGTACTCGATTATGGGCCTGATGAGGGATGAGTAAAGAGGCACGATGACCTCCCCTAATCTAGATGTGAATCCCTTCATGATTAGGTGGGCTATATAAAATGTTTTTCTAACCACTTTGGCCACGTGGTTGTCAAATGAGAGATTGCTATCAACTTGGGTCCCCAGGTCCCTAATTACTTCTTCTGTACTTAATGGATTACCACCTATGTGGTAATTTGTGGGCACTTTGTTTTTGCCAAACGGGATGACTATACACTTTTTGGCATTTAACTTGAGGCCATGGCTCTGGCACCAGTTGTCTGTTTCTATGAGGCCCTTTTGGAGGATGCTTGTGTCGGCTGGAGAGTCCATTATGGCGCCCAGTTTGCAGTCATCTGCGAACTTGGTCAGCCATAGTCCTTCCGTGTTGGCCTGTACCTCCGAGAAATATATACCAAACAAGAGAGGTCCTAGGACTGAGCCTTGTGGGACGCCACTTGTAACTGGTTTGGAGTCTGACATGGCTCCAGCAATTCTAACCATGTGGGTTCTGTCCTTGAGCCAGTTTGCAACCCATCTAGTGACATAGGGGGTTATATTTAAGCTGGTGAGCTTATCTATAATGCCCGAGTGGGGTATTGTATCGAAGGCTTTTGCGAGGTCCAGATAGGCTGTGTGGACCACCTTCCCTTCGTCAATGGCCTTGGTGACTGTTTCAAAGAAGTCAACCAGGTTTAAGAGGCAGGATCTGCCCTTAACAAAGCCAAACTGGGTAGGATCCAGTGTCTGTAGGTCCCCAATATCTTTATTTATGAGGTCCATGATGATCCTTTCCATAGCTTTGCAGACCAAGCTAGTCAGGCTTATGGGGCGATAGTTTCCAAGGTCCGTTGAGGCACCACCTTTGTGGAGAGGGACCACTGTTGCTGTACGCCACTCTTTGGGTACATATCCTGTAGTAAGGCTGAGATTGAACATTAGTTTTATGTTTGGGTTTAGCTCTTCTTGGAGTTCATGTAGGACGCAGCCTGGGGCACCATCTGGTCCCATTGATGCTGTGTTTTTTGCTTTGGAGAAGGCGACTCCCACCTGAGCATCTGAGATGTCAGGGGGCAGCACTCTGCTGGGATAGATATTTGCCCTTTTGGTGGGGGGGGGGGGAGAAGTTTGCGCTGAACCTGTCAGCTAGGATGTTGGCAATGTCTGTGGGATCAGTGTATTTTTTGTCATTTTGGACTAATTCTGAGCATATCTGGGAATTCCCACCCAGGTTCCTAACATAACTAAAGAAAGCCTTGTGATTATCCTTAGTGTACTGTGCAATTTTTCTCTCGAAGCTGGCCTTTGACGATTTTATGAGTGCCCTTAGTTTTTTGCTAATACTGATCAGAGATGCCTTCCCTTTTTGGGATTTTGCTCTATCATGTAGTAGCTTCCTTTTTCTATTGTATAGTTTGTTTATGGCTGGGGTCCACCAGACAGGTCATCTGCCTTTGGAGGATTGGGTCTTGGTTTTATTTGGGATTGCATGATCCATGCATTCCTGAAGGTGTTCATAGAATGCATTTATAAAGGATTCTGCGGTCTGGGCTGTATTTTCCACAGGCCCGGGGGCTTTGAAGGATTCCACCTCGGTTTTGAGGAGTGTGAAATTTGCTTTAGAGAAGTTTTTCACTGTGGTTTTCTGGGCAGGGGGTGGGGTCGGGATGTGAATATCCAGTGAGATCAGTTTATGGTCTGATCTTACCAGTGAGGGATACACTTCTGGTCTGGAGCATAGAGTCCCCATGTTGCTGATGATCAGGCCCAGTATGTTTTCCCCTCTTGTGGGAGTGGTAACAATCTGTTCCATAGCATTTGAGTTTATGAATTCTAGGAACCTTTGGGCAAGGGTGTTGGAGCTAGAGTAATGCTCCCAATCTATGTTTGGGTAGTTAAAGTCGCCCAATATAATGGTGTTCGGAGAGACCTTCATATTTTCCAGTATTCTCAGGAAGGCCGAGTGGGGTTCCTGGGTTTGGGAGGGTGGTCTGTAGCAGGCTATAAACTGGAAGGCAGTTTTACCCACTGTTAGTTGCACATGGATAGTCTCTGATGCTTCGTGCTTTGCCACCAACCTGGAGGTGTGGGTATCTTTGATGAATATCGATACTCCCCCTCCTTTTGTGGTTCGGTCCAATTTTTGGGGCCGAAAAGCATGGTATGAGGTATAACCTGGTAGTGCTGGGGTGCTCTCGGGAGTCCTGAACCAGGTTTCTGTTACTGCACAGATATCGATGTTCTCCATGCTAAGGAGAGTTTCGAGTGCATGCATCTTGAGGTTTAGACTTCTAGCGTTGAGTAGCATTACTCTTAGTTTCTTATCCCTTGTGATACCTATGGAGGTGGGTTTGTCTTTTGAGCCTTGCCTAAAAAAGGCACTATGGGGGTAGCAAGAGCCTTTGCCAATATCCGAAAGCCCAGGGGTGACAGGTGCAAGCCGTCCCTAGCAAAGCATCGTGGCTTGTCGTGCATATCATCCCAAGCTGACAGGCATTGGATCCCCTTTGAATGACACCAATACTTAAGCCAATTGTTGAAATTGATCATCTTGTCTCCATGTTGTGGCATCATTCTTGGTGAGGGTAAGATGCTACTCAAGGTCAGGGTCATACCAGCCTGGGCTACATGCTCAGAGAGCTCCTCTGTGTCTCTTTTCATGTAGTCCAGGGAGGTACGTCTCAGGTCATTCACACCAGCATGGACAATGACTGAGTCATATTTGTACTTGCCTTGGAGTGACCTGAGTGCTTGTGTTATGTGGCGGATCCTAGCGCCAGACAGGCTGCTCACCGTGACCTTTTCCTTGTGCAGCCTGGTGAGCGGGACGTCAGTGTGCCTGACGATAGAGTCACCTATTACAAGTGTATCAGGTGTGTTGTTTAGCCTTAAGGGCTGTGACTGTTCGGCACACTGGCTTTGTGAGATATGTGTTGCACGTGTTTTGTTTTGGGGTAGCGGTTGCTTGGGTGTCTGCTTTGGAGGTCTCTGCTGCTTAGGCAGATCTTTATTTAGAGCCTCCGAGTATGTTTTTGTGTGATTATGTGTTTGGTTTGCTGTCGTGGTAGGTCTATGTGAGAGTGTGGTTTCCTTCTCCTCCTGACTGGTTATGCCAGTACTGAGTTGAGAGAGCTTAGCCTCCAGTTTGGCTATATGGTTGCATCTCTCACATGTGTTGGAATTTGTTGGGAGGAGGAGAGGGTTGTCTGTGTACATGAGGCAGTTGTAACATTGCCTCAAGATTTCCATATTCACCAGCTGGACCGGAGAGGAGATTGACAACTGACCTTTGGACATGCTAGAATAATATTGGGAATTCCTTTATAATTGAAAACAAGGGCCAATGGGGAGCGAGGGTGTAGTGCTTTTAATTTTTAGTGCTGACTTATAATTGCTTTAGTGAGCAAGTGCCAGGTAACAAGTGCAATGTGTTACAGGTATGCAAAAACGACAATCAGTAACTTTCTTTCAAGCGAAGAAAGGAAATAAGTACAGTAAGCAATGCAGATATCACTAGGGATCCACAGAAGCGCTGAGAAGCCATGTTTTAGGTGGAATTAACGTTCCAGGGAAATAACAAGCATACAAACAAAGCTAGATTCAGCAGGCCTGGATCAAGTCTATGCTACTGCAAACAAGGTGTACCAATTTCAGTAAGATACAGTTCAAATATTCAGGCACTATAAACCTTTAACCAGAAATTCCCAGCTCAGAAGGGCAGAGTCCAGCCTCTCCTCCCATGAGAGTGCAGACCACGAACCTTCTTAATGTAAAATAACTGGCCTGAAGCCCAAGTGCTTAAACCAGAGCTAATGCACTTTAAGAATAACAGACACTGAGCTCTTAATCAGCAGTTCCCAACTTAGAAGGATGAAAGCTACCTGTCCTGCCACCACAGTGCATGCCACAAACCTTCCTAATGTAGAACAACTAGTCTGAAGCCCAAGTGCTTAATCCAAAAGACTTAGAATGATAGTTACACTTTAACCAAGTTACTACCAAGCAGTAATAAATACAACTGAATACTTTAAATAATGCCTGGATTAGTGCTCAAGTTATACAAACAAAGCTAGATTCAGCAGACCTGGATCTAGTCTGTGCTACAGCAAACAAGGTGTACCAATTTCAGTAAGAAGAAATTCAGATATGCATGCACTATAAGCCTTCAACCAGAAATTCCCAGCTCAGAAGGGCAGAGTCCAGCCTCTCCTCCCACAAGAGTGCAGACCACGAAACCCTCTTAATGTAAAATAACTGGCCTGAAAGCCCAAGTGCTTAAACCAGAATTAATATACTTTTAGAATAGCAGACACTGAGCCCTCAATCAGCAGTTCCCAACTTAGAAGGATGTTAGCTACCCGTTCTGCCACTACAGTGCAGACCACAAACCCTCTCAATGTAAAACAACTGGTCTGAAGCCCAAGTGTTTAAACTAAAAGGCTTAGAATGAGTTACACCAAGCAGTAATAAATACAATTGAGAATGTTTAAGATGACGCAAAAGTAAAATAAAGTAGGAAGAAACACAAGTACAGTAAAAGCAGAAGAAATTTTTTTTTTTTTTTTTTTTTTTTTTTTTTTTGGAAGGTTAGTAAAGAGTGTTGTGGGCTATAGTTAGTTGATGGAATTTAATCAGATTTTGTAGTTCAAGCCATCCCAGCTGCTTTAAATTAATGCAGTGATGGGTTCTAAATGGGTTGCCAGTAGCAAATCTGGCAATATTATTGTAGGACATTTCCAATTTGCTAAGATTATTTTTAGATAGGTTAGTAAAAATAGGTGAGGCATAAAGTAGAGAAGAGATTAGATGAGTGTGTGCTATTGTGGTTCTAGCTGAAGGTAGGAGGAAGGATTTTATCCTATAGAGAGAGCCTAGCTTTTTGTTGACAGTTTTTATAGTATTGTTAATATGGATATCAAAGTTCAGATTGTTGTCAGTGGGGACACCTAATAGTTTGGTGGTTGGTTCAGGAGATATAATAGTTTTATTGGTAGAGATAACTGAGAAATCCAGAGGGGGGACTTCTTAGTAGGAGAGAAAAGGAGGAGTTTAGTCTTTTTGGGGTTTAGGAGAAGGCATCTATGTGTGAACCATTGCTCAACTGTGTTAAATACTTGTTGGGTAAGAGAGAGAAGTTCAGAAGAGGAGGGGACTGAGCATATCAGTGTAGAGTCATCCGCATATTGTATGCATATAGCTTGGGGGATGGCAAGGTGAAGGTCATTAATGAATATGGAAAAAGTAGTGGTCCTAGGATGGACCCTTGAGGGACACCAAGGTTGATGGGCAGGTGAGTAAAGAGAGACATGTGCCATAGTACGGCCTGTTGTCTTTTATCAAGGTAGGACTAGAACCACTTTATAGAGGATGTATCTAGTGACAGGGATTTCAGTATTTTGATGAGATTTTGGTGATTTACCATGTCAAAAGCTTTAGACAGGTCAATAAATAGTGCTGAAGAGAGTTTGTTTAGATTGTGGTTTTTGTTAATACAATCTGTGAAGGAAAGAAGGACAGTAGTAGTGCTATGTGATGGTCTGAAACCATGCTGACAGTTGGCTAGTAAGTTATTTTGTGTAAGATGGTCAAGTAATTATCTGTGAATGCATTTCTCCATGATCTTTGCCAAAGGTGAGAGGAGGGCAATGGGGCAGTGGTTGGAGAGTTCAGTGGATTGTCCTCCTTTATGGAGGGGGATAATATGGGAAATTTTCCATAAACTGGGGATATAACTTTCGGTAATAGTTCTATTGATCAGGATAGAAATGGGATAAGCAATAGCTTTGGCGGATTGTTGTAGGAATTCTGCAGGTAGTTGGTCTGCTGAGGGTGAGCATGGTTTCAGTTTCTGTAGAAGGGTTAGAATATATGTTGTTGGGACAGGTTGAAAATGAAAAGTAGGGGGTGAGGTTGATTCATAGGAAAGTGGAGTGAAGTTATTTGGTGATAGTTGGCTAGCTAGTGTTTGTATAGCATCAGTAAAAAAGGTATTAAAAGCATTAGCTGTATTCATTGTTTTTTTGTGTTCAGTGTTTTGAGGGTTTGGAGTAGTGGATTGCCCTGGATAGAGTAGTTGGTTAATACTAGACCAAAATTTCTGCAGCTTGTTTTGATTCGCTTGTTGGGATTGCATGTAGTAGTTTCTTTTGTCAGATATTACAGCTGTCTTAGTTTCATTTCTTAGTTGTCTAAATGTTAGTTGGTCTATGGGGTTTCTTGTTTTCCTCCATTTTGCCCAAAGTTTGTTTCTAAGATTTATTTTATGTTTGGTTTCTTTTGAGAGCCATGGAGCATGTTTGGTTTTAATTCTAATTAGTCTGGTTGGGGCATGGTGGTTGAGGATGGCAAGGAAGTTGGAGTTAAAGTAACTAACGGCTTCATGTAAAGGGAAGTTTTGTAAGGGGGACCAGTTACACGCTCTTAGTTCCATCTGGAAAAGTTCAGGGTTAAAGTACTTTTTAGACCTGATGTTTTTGACAGATATTGGAGTGGGAAAGTTCATTTTATGTCTGATGATATAGGTAAGAGAGTGGTCACTTAAATCATCGGGGAGGGTTCCTGAGTCATACATGTGAGGATGATGGTTTATGAGAATCCAGTCTAATAAGCTTGATTTCTTGTTAGATTTATTTATCCTGGTAGGGGAGGTAATGGTTTGGGAATACCTATATAGGTTAATATGGCTTGTGGAGTGGCTGCTGCAGTAGCAGGTCCAATCCATATTTGTGTCACCTAGGACAATGGTTTCTTGAGGCAGGTTTTGGGAAAGCCAGAAAAGTATGTTTTCCATGGTGGCAGTGTTGTTACCAGGAGGTAGATATATACAGATAATATAGATGGATTTGGAATTGTTAAGAAGAAGTTTGGAGATAAGAATTTCTGCGTTGGAGTCTAAAGGTGGTTTACAGTTATGGGTGGTTAATTGTAAGCTAGATTTATATAGGATAGCAACCCCTCCACCTTTCTTGGATATTCGGTCTAGTCTCAGGATATTATATCCAGGTGGGATGATTTCATTGTCTTTGGTTACAGGTTTTAACCAAGTTTCTATTAAGCAGAGAATATCAAAGGAATAGATTTCAGTTAGAGCTTGGAGTTGAGTTACTTTATTGTTTATACTACGTATATTAAGATGAGCAATTAAAAGGGAGTTTGATGGTTTAGCGAGGGCTTGGGTAGGTGGTTCTTTGAGGTTGAGGAGAGAGATAGGAGTTATTGGAGGGCCTGGGTTAGGTTGGATGTCACCATGCTTTAAAGAGAGTAGTAGGCTTAGATAGTTTGGGTTGGGGAATCTGTTGTGTAGAGATAGACATTTTTTGGGGTTTAGATTGTTCAATTTTCTGTGTAGTGTTCTTTGATATTTAGGAAGTATGTAGTTAGAAGAGGATGTTAAATTAACATGAATAAAATGGAAAGGTGAGTTTGGAGAGTTGGTTTCTTTTTTGGGGTAATTTAGGTTGGGGTCTAGTGGGTTTTCAAAACAAGTAAATAGATGGGTGAGGATTAAAGGAGGTAGTAGTGAGAGTGTGAATAAGAGTGGGATAAAAGATGGGATGGGTTATTTATTCATTATATGAATAGATATAGGTTCATTGTAGAAATGTATTGGGTGGAGATGAAAGAGGGAGTAGGGTGTGGTGTGATAACAGGAGAATAGTGAGAGATTAATAGTAGTGAAGTTGAGTAACTGGAGAGTCTTTAGAGAGAAAAGGGAGTGGGAAGAGTGTATTTGAAGAGGAATGGTAAGAGCACGAGGTATGATTAAAGAGTAATGGGAAGAGGAAGAGGTGTGGTTAGAGCGTAATGCGAAGAGGAAGGGGTGTGGTTAGAGAGTATAAAGGTAGGACCCCTGGGGGTGGGTGAGATTTGGGGGTAGGGAGGGGAGTGGAGTGAGCCCGCAGGGCGAACTGAGCGGGTAGAAACAGATACTGAAGCAGTTAACAAAAAGCAATCAGCTTAGGCTAAGTCTAGTGGTAAAATGGAATAGAATAGGGGCTAGAAGGTGTCTGTAGATATGGAGGGGAAAGGAAAAAAAAGAGAGAGAGGACTAGAGAGGTGTCGGTGGACAGTAGAAATGAAGGAAAAAACAAAAGAGACAGCTAAATAGCACTTCGGGGACTACTGAAGTTAAGAAATGAGGTAAGTAGTTGATCATGAGAAAAAGGGTAAGAGAAGAAAATGCCTGGAAATAGGGTGCCATCTAGTGGGCAGTTCAAGTATTGCAGGCTAGATTGAGAGGGAGTAAAATTGGTAGACTGCAGTAATAAAGTGAGAAAAAACAAGGAGGGTATCTATGCAGGTAGGAGGAGTGAGATAGTGAAGTTAATGAAGAAGGGGGAGTAGAGGCTGCTGGCTGTCCTAGCTCAGGCCTGGCTATACCATTTATATTAGTGGTACAGTCAATAGAAAGTCTTTCTTGTTGGAATTATTCAGCAGCCATACTTTACTGTTTTCCTTGAAAGGGGATTGTAGGATTGTTATGCAATGAGGTGACCCGCCGATATTTGGAGAGGGTTCTTAGCTTCCTGCTGACTAGCACTGGAAGCCCAGGATGAGTAGAGTAATTTATTGTTTTCCTTGAAAGGGGATTGTAGACTTGTTATGCAATGAGGTGACCCGCCAATATTTAGAGAGGGTTCTTAGCTTCCTGCTGACTAGCACTGGAAGCCCAGGATGAGTAGAGTAACACAGAGGCAGACGCTGGGCGAGGGGCAGACAGCAGCCAGGGCTTATCCCAAGTCCTTCTTTTCAACTTAAAAAGACACATTTGAAATACTTGGCTTGGTTTTCCTTACAGCAGATGGCAATGTTGCAACAATCTTGAAGTTCACATTTTACAGTGTTTTCTTACATTTAAAAACACAAGCCTGTATTTTACATTTATTTATACAGTTGATAGAATTATGTATCAAATTCTGTTTGACTAGGCTGGCAGCCTTCGCCCATCTCTCCCCAATCGTCACAGATTGCATTGTCTTTGCTTGTAGTTCCAAGACTATTTGGATCGATCATAGACAGCTAATATGTGCATCTCAGGTGGACTCCTTCCGTGTCTCACTTTGTTCCAGGGAAATTTGTGCCACGTGATTGAAGATTGCAGCAGATACCTTCCACTGTGCTTCCCCAATGTTTTGGCAGCATTGGGCAGTGGTTGTTCCATCGAAAGTTTGCAAACCACTTCTTCTGACATATATGTTGTACTGTAACTCTCCTTTAGCCATAAACTGGTAATATTTTATTCCTTGGAGATCATTAGTGTGTGTTTTAAAAGGAACAGCATTTGATGCATTTTTCCTACAAGAGAATCTTTTTTTAAACCGTGTAAAAAAGTCTTGATTACCTTTATGTTTTTTTTGCTAGAATAAAGTCAGTTGAGCAGTAGTGTTACATATTGTGTCTTTTCAGAATCTTGGATGGAAAAAAAAAACATGAATGAGGAGTCCAGTTATGCTTAAATGTTTATCCTAGACTCATAAATGTTGTTAAGAATTCCATCTACTAGGGTTATGTATATGCTCTGAAAATCAGTCATTTGCGATCTGCATTCCCTTCAGGGCCCTGTTCTGTAATGAAGTGGTCCCCACCTGCTGGGACCCAAATTACTGTAGAGTGTTGATGGTTATGAACTAGGCATGGTGCTTCATCTCTTTAACAGAGTTCTGTGAATTGTTGAATTAGCTGAAATGTTTTGTCAGTGAATGAGAAATGTCTTTTATTTTGTCATTCTCTGCAGTTGTGGAGTTGGTCTGCAAATTCCAATTATCCTGTTCTGATGTGTTCTGCAATTGCCCTCGCTCTTTGATTTTTTACTTCATTGCCTTTTTGACATAAAGCTAATAAACAGAACATCTGAAAAAGTATCGTTCTAAGCAGCCACTGGACCATCTAAGCAAGAAAGATTTCATTATCTTTCAGTGGGTGGTAGTCTAGAGAAGAAAAATGGTGGAGTTTGCACATGCTAATGTTGCTTTCCTTTGTTCACTACTAGTTCTTGAGAGCTGCTTAGTTAACTAATGCAGAAAGGCTTCTTTTAATTCAGGAATAGGTTTTACTCAGTTACAGTACAACACCTGCTGTAAAGTGGCTTAAATACCACAACATTTTTGTGGCAGTTTGGTTTCTCTGTTTGCATTTGCTCCAGATAGTATTTCTGCATTTTCTTGAAAACTATGTAATGGAATGTCTCTAATTTTACTGTGTGTTCTCTGCTATGTATCATTAATGTATTGCAGCCTTAGAAATGTCTCTAATCTTAATACGTATTCTCTATGTGTCATTAATGCATTACAGCCTTAGAAATTGAGCCGTAACGTTGATGAATTTGTCTGTTTATGGGACTGTGGTAAAAGTTCAGACTTCACATGTGCATTACTGTTATTATTATTATTAGTCACTATTTCTCTGGTTTATCATGGCATGTTATCTTAATTAAGAGATTCTCATTCTGAGTAGGACACACTGCTGTAGTTTTAGGAAATTTTCTGACTGAACACCGACTTGCTGTAGTTTTAGGAAATTTTTCTGACTGAACACCGACTTGCTGCCCTGTTACAAAATTAAGAATACTATTGCAGAAATAGAGAAAGGAAGGTAGTTGAACCCTGTATGCAAAATATTAAGCAGGCCTAGAAGGACAGCATACCTTTATCTGACTGTTATATCTTTGTCTTGTGAAGGTTTAGTGGGTACACATTATAATCAAGAATGTATCTCTTCTCAAGAGTTACACTATAACCAAAGAAGCCATTTTTGTAATGACCCACTGTTGATGTAACAAAAATGCTGAAAATACAGTCACAATCTCTTTCTTTGTGGTAAGACCAAAACTCATTCATTTTGTTAAACATTCTGCTAGGTTCCCACTTGTCTGTATTTCCAGTCTTATTTATTTTTTTAGTTGAGTTAATTTAGAAGTTGTGTTGTAGTTTATATGATAGAGCATTCTTTGTTTTTGGGTATTTTAAAAAATAGATGCGTACATAAAGTAAAGAGACAGAAAAGTGGAAAACAGTAACATTTTTAAATGAAAAATAAATCTGCTCCTAGAAAGCTTGCTAGCTTCTGCAGTTTTGGTCAGTAGATGTATTAAACGTGATGGAATGTAGAATGGGTTTTTCATTTACAATATTTTTTCAGATACCGACATCAACACCTTTTTCCCATCTTGACATAGAGTGGGTCTCACATCAGCATTCGTCAATGTGACCAAATCACCTAAAGCCAGTGTTTACAGACAGAGTGGCTAGATAATACAACAAAAAGCAATTTGATAATTCCTGTCTACTTTTGTGACAGTATTTTATTAACAAAATAAATAATGATATAAAAAATGATTTTTGTTATCTGGTTGCTTTTCAGGTGCAGCGGTAGCGTTGTTGCCTCACAGCAAGAGGTTCTCCCGTTCGATTCTCGGCTGGAGTGCGGGGAGTGCCTTCTGTGTGGAGTCTGCATGTCCTCTCTGCGGTTGGGTGGGCATTCGAAAGACATGCGTAAATGGGCGTGCCTTCGATGAAGGTTGAATGTCGAGCTGGCACCTCGGCGTTCATGAAAATCTACTGCCAATCATTAGCGGACTGGAGTTTCGCTGTGGCGACCCCTAAATGGGAAAAGCCAAAAGTTATCTTCCAGATTGCGTGTAGGTGATGTGCTGATTGTAACACTTTCTGAACTGGAACATGCAAAGGCTGAAAGTCATGGTCGCTAGGACAATAGATGGTTTGCCATTTTACGTATGTGGTAAAATTATGGTCCTTAAACAAAGACAAAAGCATTTTCTTCCCCTGCCCTCTGGAGAAAGTACTTTTTATCTGTACAGGTTATGGCATGTTTTGTTTGGTCTTATCACCAAAGGCTTGTTGAGTATAGTACTACAGAGAACTAATACTATGAACTACAAATGCAAATAATCTTGTAGTCCTGTGTTTGATTCACTATGCCTCTATTTTCATAAGTTATGGTTGAGAAAGTCAGTTGACCAGACATTGTTCCTTGGTTGCTGTTGAAAGGAGGCTTGTGCGTCGGGAGTTTATCCAGTTAACAAATGATTAAGTAACATGAAAATAAGGCACTGGTTTAGTAACCCTTGACTTAAAGAATAAACCCATATGCTCCTTAGAGGTCATATTATTAGTTGTTTTAAATGCCATTTCTGGATTTTAATGTTTTTTGTCCAGTCTATGTTCTGATGCAGCACATAGTTTTCATTTCGGTATAAGCAGGATGGAGTTTTGGATACTCTTGCAGTGATCAAGAGTCCCATCTGAGGCCGTAAACTAGCTTTGTTCACTGCCATTGAACTGTTGTGTTTTATAACCCATCTCATGGATGTGGTTCTGACTTTAGTGCACTTTATTTTGACTTATAAGCGTGTGCAGACACACACACACCAAATTCCTCTCAGCTGTACCTATCTTAGAAGTACATGCATGTTTTCTGGTTTGATTTACCCTTTCACTTGGTGCATCTGTTTTTGGAAGCCCATTCCTATTTTCAGGTTTAATTCACTTCTTCAAACAAAAAAATGGCCAGCACTCAAAGGTGGAACGTGTAGAATAAATGTAATTCAGTAAACATATTTCGGGGGTGCATGCAAAAGCACAACATCCACAATTTCAAACTAGCTTTGGCAAAACAGCCTTCATCAGTGAATAAAAAACAAGAACATTTTATATAGGGTGGAGCACCCCCTAAAGCCCTACATGACTGGACAGATTACAAGTGCTCATTTAGAGCGGGGGAACATAAACCTTCCAGTCTTATAATCCAACAGTTTTCCTTATTATTAAGTGTGCCACGCCATCCACTTTTATTCCTGCTATTCCCTTCAGTTTTGTCAGTGATAACAAACATAAGCTGTGCCATGGTATGTTTAATGGCGTGTTTATAAAGAGTGTTAGAACGCCTTTTATTCCTCATGGCATTCATATGCTCTGAGACTCATAATTTAAGGGAGTGTGAGGTTTGTCCCACATAAAAAAGCCGAACAAGTACATGTGGCTAAATAGATCACCCAGTCGGTACTACAATTACACAAAAAACAAATATACACTTTGGAAGTATTTTTGCTAGTAAATTGGTTAGATTTGAAGACATATTTGCAAACAGAGCAATGACCACAAGGCCCACAGCCTATAAGTTTACCCCTTCAATCATGGACTGATATGTAGCACGAACATTAAACTTGTTCTTATTTTTGTAATGATTGAAAAAACTTCCCGACGTCTTGCCTCTGCAGAATGAAAACAAACATCTGGAGATTAAAATATCACTCAGCCTATCATCAGTAAACATAAGCAAACTATATCAGTGTTTTTGAATAACATCCATAAAATTACCAGTGTTACGACCATAAGTGGTAACTAACCTAACTGTCCTATTGCTAGTCTGATCCTTATTTTTATATTTCAAAAAGGCTGACCTATTTTGTCTAGATGCCCAATCACAGACCTTAAGGATAGTGCCCTTGTTGTAGCTACGTGCAACAAATCTGTTCACCAAATCTTGTTTGTAATGTTCATAGGATTGATCCTCAGAACAAATACGATGCATACACAAAAACTGTGATTTGGGAATATTAAGAATGATGTGCCATGGATGAAAACTGGTAGCATATAATGTTGTTCTTCGTTAGGCTTTTCCCGGTTAGGGTTTGCCACAGCGGAACTCTGGTCTGCTAATGATTGGCAGTAGATGTTTTTTATGGGTGCCGAGGTATCAGCTCGACGCCTAACCTTCAACGAAGGCACGCCCATTCTACGTATGTCTTTCGAACGCCACTCGACCACAGATAGAACATGCAGACTCCACACAGAAGGCGCTCCAGCTGAGAATCGAATGGGAGAACCTCTTGCTGTGAGGCAACAACGCTACCACTGCACCAACGCGGCTACAAAACTGGTAGCATATAATAAGGTGTTAAATTGTGGATGTTTGCAAAAAAACACTGCTATGCAGTCTACCATCAACATTCCTAGAGATATCAACGTCCAGAAAAAGTAATATGGCCCACATCATGATGTAGGGTAAAATTTATACCCCATTTATTGTCATTCAAATAATCTACAAAGTCCTGTAGGGGGAATGTAAATGCTTCCATAACCCTGCTCATAAAAATTCCAGCTCACCCTGTCGAATGCTTCTTTTGCTCCAAGATCCACCAAAACAGCAGTATTTCTTGCATTCTGCTTCCTTCTGGATCATCTTTGTTCTGTTAATGTTGTCAGCGGTTTGCCTCCTCTCCACAAAAACCACATTGATCCATATCTATCGATATTGGTAGCACCTTTCCCATTCTCTTAGCTAGTCTAGATATAAATACTTTATAATCTGGTTTAAAATCAAAATGGGTCTATATGAAGCTGGGTCATATGGGTCTTTACCATCTTTAGGTATTACAGCCACAACAGCTTTCTTCCAGGATGTTGGTGCTTTTCCTCCTTTTAAAATGCCATTAAACAAAGTCTTCCAGATGTTTGTCACTTTCATCCCTCCTAACTTCAAAATGTCCACAGGATTAACATCTGTTCCTAGAAGCTTTCCTGTAGATTGATTACATCACCATTTTGTTATATATCCTCTTATCATAACTATTAGTTGCTGAGCCTCATCTACCTCTAACCTTGGCATAATTGTCTTCCATAAATATTTCCATTTGTGCCCTTTCTTGATTTCCATATTTCTCTACTTTATGCAAATTTTCATAAAATTTCCGAAATATTTATAATACTTCTATAAGATGTAAGGTTACTTTTCCTGTTATAGGCTCCCTAAGTTTGGCGATGACCATTTCTACTTTCTGTTGAGCAACAAGTTGTTGTGCTAAAAGTTTTTGTGCTCTGGAATTGTTTTCAAAACATCTTCTTGCTTAACATTAATCTTTCTACACTCCTGCATATTATCAAAATACTGTCTTATTTTCTTAGTACTCTGCAGTTGCACATCATCTTGTTCTGTGAGATTCTCCTTATTCTGCAATACTTTTGTAGATTAATATGTGTACATACCTTTAAGAAACTTTCTAGGGGCTTGCACAAGTGTATAAATACTGAGCACATGTGAGCCTGACTGCCATTTTGTAGTAAGCTGTTGAGATTTAAGCATGTATGTCTGTGTAGTCTGTCAATCAGTTTGCTTATATTTTCTACTGCTGATATCCATCCTGATGTGTTTCTGTGTAATAAAGCATATAAACGAACTGCCCCGCCTGTTCATCTTCAGTGGTAAACAAGACAAGCAACATGGTGCCAGAATGTGATCCAGAAATCCAGATTCAGGTCCGAAAAGGCACTCAGTTAATATTGCAGAATGGATAATCCCTACTGCACGTAAACTTGCAAAAACAGGTCAGAAACGTATTTCAGGTATCAAAGCTTACTTAAATAATTTCTTATTCACAAAATATAAAACGATGTACTCAGAATGCTCTAAATTAATTTCTAAGTAAATGAAATGCCCAAAACTGTGACATACTGAAAAAAATATTCATATAACTACGGAAAATGTTTGAAATAAAGTCCGAATCACATAAAACGTGTAAAATAAGAGAAACAACTGCATTTTTTTCACTCTGAGCTACTTTTCACATTAATTGAAGCTATTCAGGATATCCAAAGTGTATGAAGTGTTAGCATGCTTGTACAATATTATAGTACAGTTATTTCACAAAATACAGCCATGTCAAAGCATGTTTCTCAAAGTACAGTATTTCTGAGAGTTTATTGTGCATTTGAATGTTATTACAAGTACTGGCTGTGTGTGCATGTTCATGCATAATTACAAGGGTCATATTTTCAGTATGTTTGGGCATACTTTGTTGGCATGGCTGAAGGATTTCAGAGACCAGCTGCACTTGTCTTTGATAACAATTTGGTCAATAAAATGTCCAAATGTGGCCGTTGTTCCACATGTAAGTTTATATTAATGGGTAGTTCCTTTAATTTGAGTGGACATAAGGTGAATATAAAAGGAAAATATAACTGTGCCTCTAGTTTAGTTGTGTATGATGCTAATTGCCAAATTTCTGCCTTTTATATAGGCAAAACGACTAGGAAGGTGAAAACAAGGATTTATGAGCATGAGAGAGATATACGTAATAAAAGTGAATTTAATGCCCTATATAGACACATAAGAGTATCCAACACGAGTTCAAATATTTTGTAATAGAACAAGTTCAAAGAGATGCAAAAGGAAAAATTATCGAGGACCACTTGTTGGTCTGAGAATTAATGTGTCAACTGGTTTTAAATACACAAGCGTTTCCTGTCCATTGTTCCTGTTTTAAAACTTAAGAGTTTAGAGTGAAATATTCTCTTTCATATTTTTACACTACAGTTTCATAGAATTTGGTGTATTGTTTTATTAGGTTTTAAACATGCTTATAATGTGTACATACACACACACACACACACACACACACACACACACACACACACACACATATATATATATATATTGTTTTTGTTTTTTGTTTTTTTTTTTTAAGTTTTTGTAGCTGACCACTTTAAAACGTTAGTCGATGTTAGCAGTCGTGTGATTTTTAATTGTATTTAATGTGTGTAATTTATTTGTGGAGTAGTTCTGAAGAAGTCCCTTACGGGAAGAAAGTGCTTAACTACTTTTTGTTGCAATAAAGAGCGGTTACCGAAGTTTCCTTTGCTTGGGATCTTGGTGCAAGTTGTTTTGGTGGTTCCAGTTTGCATTTTTGTAAGGGGCATTCTTTTATTAAAAGAGAACATCCAAAGAGACAAGTTGATCAATTAGAAAGCTGTGATGCTACTTTTTATGTTGATGGTGTGTCAGTGCTTAATGAAACAGTCAATGCAGTAGATTTATGGGCAAAGAATTAAGTATTTTGTACTGTTCGGATAAATGGAAGACCCATAGTGCTCAAAGTTCACACAGGTTCAAAGTGCAATGTTATGTCAGCAGAAATATTTGCTAGAGTATGCGCTGGTGAGAAGCTTGATTTGGCAAAGTGTGCGAAGCTTGTTGCTTATGGTGATGAAGAAGTTCAAACCGAAGGTTCGTACACTTTCATGTTACTCTACTGGGAACAGCTATGACTTGCAATTGTATGTGGTCAAAAGGCATGACCAGTCATCATTAGGCCTTAGAGACAGTTTGAAAATGGAACTACTTTCATTTAATAAGGAATTGCATCATGTTAGCTTGAAAGACCACTGTTCTAATTTTACCCAGTGTATTCTTTCTACCTATGCTTTGTCTTTTTGAAGGCAAACTAGGCAAACGCCCAGTTGTGTACTCCATGAAGTTAGACCCAGAGGTCAGTCCAGTTGTCAGACCAGCCTGGAAAGTTCCAGTACCTATGCAGAACAGAGTCTATGCTGAGCTAGATAAAATTGTGCAAGTTGTAATTTGTCCAGTAGAAGAACCGACTGAATGGGTATGTATCCTCCACGGTTGTGACTCATAAGGAAAGTTCAGATGATATCAGAATATGTATTGATCCACAAGCTTTGAACAAAGCACGGAAAAGACTTCATCATCCAATGCTTACAGTCAAAGATGTCACTGCTCTTATGCCAAGTGCCACTGTTTCTTCCGTCTTACAAGCAAAATGTTCATTTTGGTAAATTTTGCTTTATCGAAAATCTTCATTGCTAACCACTTTCAATAATACTTTTGGCAGGTACAGATTTTTGAGCATGCCATTTGGGATAAATTCTGCCAGTGAACTCTTCCAGCATGCAATGGAGCAAATTTTTTTCCGAGTATCCATCTGCAATTATAGTAGAAAATATTCTAGTAGGAGATAATGGTGAACCTGAGCATGACAGAAACCTCAAGAAAGTTCTGGAAAGAGCACGTGAAGTGAATCTTAAACTGAATCCTCAGAAGTACAAATTCAGGCTATGAGAAGTTACTTATGTTGGTCATTTATTTACCAATTCAGGCTTACGACCAGATTCTTCAAAGCAGACAACAATTGATGCCAGTTCCAGACAATGTTCAAGGCCTGCAATGTTTTCTTGGCATGGTTAACTATCTAGTCTCTGTTATCTGTCAGTTAATCAGTTTGTTTATATTTTGTATTGTTGCTATATACCCTGATGTGTTTCTCCATCATAAAGAATATAAATGAAGTACCCCACCTGTTTGTCTTCAATGGTAAAACAAGACAGGCTACAACTTTAATCTTTGTCAAGGCCTGTAAATAATTCCTAATACTTATTAACCGTATCTCTTCCTCTTTTATTTCTACCCTAATTTTTTTAATTTTCCTTTTAATCACACTCACTAGCTATCACTTCTGAATAAATTTATATTGTCCTTAATAATTATAAAACAGTTTCCACTATCTAGTCCTTAAATTCCTCTTTTTTAACAGATAGGTGGGAAAGTTCCTGTTATTTTTACTTCATTACCCTGCATTTTTATCTTAGCTTTTATCTGTACATGATCTGAAACAGTGATTGGATGGGCATCAAACTTTCAATCAAATAAACATGTCTCTGTGAAGTACAATTTCTATCCATTCTAGCCCAGTTATTGTACCATGAGGAATTGTATGTAAATTCTGCCAGAGTCCCTACTACTTATTTCATGTTTTCCATACCAAATATTTTCATAAATTTCTGCAGTAGTCTACACTCTTTTGTTATACTTCCCTTTTATGTCCCCCTGATACATCCTCATTATTGCAAATCAAGTTGCACTCCCAACCTGTAAGTAACATTACCTGCTGAAAACTGAACAATTTTGTCCAAAACTTTCTTAAATTCCACGTTTTTGGTGGAATATAAATACATGCCAGAGTAATTGCCCTCCTCCCTTGCTAATAGCCCTTACTACCACAAATTTACCATTATTGTGTATTTTTTCTTCTTCTATCATTATTGGAGTATTTCTAGCAAACAGTATTATTACTCAAATTTTCCTTGGTCCCTGCTATTCTGCCAAAAATCCATCCTAAAATCCTGTCTTTGTCAATTGCGCATGCACATTTCTTTACAAATTCATTTCTTGGAGCACTGATATTTTCACTGTATTTGCACTCTACATTTTTTAATATAATCCAATACTCTTTCCTTTTTGGTTATACCTGTAAGGCCATTTACATTCAAAGATAAGTATTGATAGAGTAGCCATTGTGATAGAAAGGAGGAAACACATTTTTGACCCTTGTGAGTTAGATATTTCTATCTCGTCTCTAAATTTTCTTTTTGCTGGTAAGGTTATTAGAAGGTTGGATACCCACAACTTGAGCTGATATTCTCAGAATACCATATTCGTGAACCTTTCTAGTCTGTTTTCTGCACAAGACAAAGTATTGATACATCCCTGAGGTTTTGAATGCCCCTTGGTTCCCAAAAGATCAGTGATATCATTCTGCTCAGGTCGTCCTTTGTCTCTGTTCGGAATCTCTCCTTAATTGACTTTGAACCTATTGTGGAACTGTGGGCACTATTTTCAAATGTTTTTTTTTTTTCTCCTACCTTTGGGCCGTATCCAACAGATTGTGTTGGGGGGATAAGATCTTTTTTTTTTTTTTTTTTTTTTACTTTTTATTTGATTTTAAAATAAAACAATAATCATTTACACATTTATTAATTAACAGGCTCATGAAACTATGTACATACTATTTACAATGTCCATAGTAAAATTCAAAACATTTATAATATAATTAATACTTTTCTAATAACCTTTGTAATTTTTCCAAGCTAATAATTTGTGTCACATTTTAGTTCTCATTCTTATATTAAGTGTTTCATTATTACATTCTGATTTTGCTAAACAGATAAATTCATTATTGAATGAGGTAGTAGTCTTCGTATTTCAGTTTTTGTAATGGGTTTTCTAGCTATTGCTAACATACTCCAAAGAATAGGTATTTGTGATACTGAAATCATTTCAGGTATAGGTGTGTTAAATAAGAGAATCTGAGATGTTACACTTAACCCACCACAATGCTCTACATAAGTTTCTGAAGTCAGTCCCAAATGGAAGAAATGTTTTGTAACCAATTATCATATGCTGCCAATCAGCATTAAGGTCTATATGTTTTGTGTTATCTAATTTATATATATATATATATATATATATATAGCTGATATCTTTTGAGGTGGGAGAACATTTTTATGTATAGAGTTCTATGTAAATATTTTCCAGTATGGGAAAGATGTTATTTTCACCGCTGATTTCAATATTAGTTTATTCTTATTATTATCCAAAATTCTTCTTTATTAATTTTTTGTTGAGTATGACCAGAATGAGCTATCAGATAAGGCAAATTCAGTTCTTAGGATATTGTAAATTATTGATAAAGAAGAAATATTATTAGATGATTTGTGGGGGGATAAGATCTTCATCAGCAAATGTTGTTGCTGTTGTGTCTTTCGGCTTATCCCGGTTAGGGGTTGCCACAGCGGAACTCCGGTCCGCTAATGTTTGGTAGTGGATTTTTACGTGCCGAGTTACCAGCCCTGACTCACAACCTTCAACGAAGGCACGCCCATTCATGCATGCCTCCACACAGAAGACGTAGCATCTGGAATTCCACACAGTTCCATTTTAGGCCCACTGTTGTTCTTTTTGTATATCCCACTACTGGGAGAGCTCTTCAGAGAGAAGGGTCTTTATTCTATCTTCTATATCAATGTCTGTCAATGCTAGCTATCTTTTCCTCAGGACATATTATCTGCTGTGGATTCATTAGATGATGATTCAGAATCCTTTCAACATTGCATGACTGCTAATCACCTGGGACTGAATATAATCCAGTGAGTAGGCATAGATGTTCATACCACCCCAAAGAAATCTATTTGCACAAAGTTTAACCCCACTGTGATTTACAATGGTAATAGATTAGTTTTTTTTTGAAGAAGGCAAGAAACCTTGATGACATTTTCAGTGACTGACACTTAGGGATGGATTGCCATCTGTTTTGAAGATTTCTTGCTACTGTATTCAAAGACTTTTTTTGCATCAATCACCACCATTCTCTTGATGATATCTCAGTGGTGGTGTATGCCTTTGGACTCCTGTTGGCTTCATTGCTACTCCCTCTACCTGGAGCTGTCTGACAGTGAGCTGGATCACCTGCAGCTACTTCAGAATTCCACAGCATGGTTACCCATTGTACTTCTTATTACTGTCATATTACTCCTGTCTGCACAATCTTCACTGGCTGCCTCTTAAGTCATATATAATCTTTAAAGTCCTGTTCTGGATTTATTTAGCTTTTCATGTCCCCTGCTGTCTAGCTAAGCCCCCTACATTCTTCTTACATGGGAGTTTTGGAGGTTCCCAGGACATGCTTGGAATAATCTGGTATTCAGGTCTGCTGTCACCAGCTCTCTCTTTTTTGGATCCCATCTCTCAGCAGTTAAGGGAATTCTCCTATGCTGTCTGGATATTAAAGGTCCCTCAAAACTGATTTTTTGGAATTCGCATTTGACTCATGGTTTTATCCCCCACTGCTTTTCTCCCTCTCTCACTTTACAGTGGTCACCTTCCTTTTGATTTGTCTTCGTAATCCTACCTCGATTTGTCTTGTATATATGATTAATGTTTTTACTCACTGATTTTTATTGCATTGTCATTGGCTACACTGTTATTATAGCTATTTTTTTCTAATTTTGTCCTTTCACTACAAAGCAGACAAACACACACAGACGCACACCCACTGCTGACCTAAAGGCAATTTGGTGACTTAAAAGAAAAAAACACAAGTACCCAGCAAGTAGGTCAAGTGTTAAAAACAAAAACAAAAAAACACTGAATTAGCAAGACCCAATATGAAATACATTTATTTAGCACTTTCGCCCGCAATATAGAAATTGACTTTTTCAAAATGATACAAAATTCCAAATAACTTAATATTTATTGACTAATACAGTTATCCTTCACTTCTACTTAAAACAATTAATTATTTAAAGCAATCTTCTAAATTTAACAATGTAAAAATATTTATCTTGTAAAATATATGTTATATTACAATATTAATACATTATTCAGCCTTCTTTTTAAAAAAATAATATTAATAGTTTCATTAAAACCAGAACATTTACCTGCTTAAAGTTTTATCTGCCATAATGCTTCCAACATTTCTAAACTATTCTTGTAATCACCACCCCTGTAATCTAAAGGATCCCTAATTAAAACTGAAAAATAAAATGTTTTTGAAAGATATGCACACTCTAGCATGTATGAACAAAATATTGATTTTGTCTTTCTTTTTTATAGAATATGAACGTTCCTTTACTCTTTCAGATAATTTCCAGGTTGTCCATCCATCCATCCATCCTCAACCCCTTTTCCCACATGGGTTCCAGGTGGTCATTTCTATATAAAATGCTTCACAAAAATAAAACACTGTAGTGTGTACTAAAGCTATTGAATTGCAGTTGAAATGCTCCTTAATAACTTTAGCCCTCTCAGAATGTGAACTAATAACATTAAGTCCTTTCATGATGTAATTGCAAGCCTTGCAATAGCCACATTTTAATGTACCCTTACTTTTATCACTTATTCTACTGAGTACTTTAGTGTATTGATGCTCAAGAATCTGCTTTAGAGACCTGGATTTTTTATAAGTAAAAGTAGGTACTTTACTGGCCAAATTAGTTAAATATACATTGCCCTTTAATATTTTCCAATTATTTAAAATAACTTCTTTAATGTCATCGTTACCAACTGTTGTCTGAAATTCTAATTACTTGTGAACCAAAGATTAAAAACCCAATGATAAAAACATGTTAAAAACAGTCGTATAATATTCACTAAATATTATGAACAATATTTTAACACAGATGTTTTTTAAATGAAAACTGGATTGTTTTTTAAATGAAGACCATATTTTTTTTCATAGTATCAATTGTGTGCAAAAGATTTATGGATGAAGTTAAAATATCATTCATAATATTTAGTGAATATTATATGGTTGGTTTGACCGTGTTTTATCATTGGGATGTTAAGTAAATGGTCCTTTAAGAGACCTTGTATAAAAGGAAATGATGTAATAGGGATACAGATTCTGATGAAGTTCCATGCAAGGAACAAAAGCAGTTAATCTATTTTATCACAATAAACATTAACTGTTTTTTTATAAATCCAAGTGCTGTGGTCATGTTTGAGCCTCCACTGGTTTGTCAGCAAGTTTCACCCTTTACCAGATTTGGAGATCTTGGAGGTGAACTTTACAGCATTTTATAGAGTGGTGTGGTGTCTTTTCATGTTGTATACCAGGTGTTGTTCATGGTTACCTTCTAATTTGTCTCAGTAGCAATAAGACATCTTCACTGACTGCAGGATGGATACTTTTCCCATTCCTTTCAACAACATACCTAAAAAAAAACAGTCAAAGCACAACTCTTTGCCCATAGTGCAAGCTCAGTCAGTACCTCAGCCGATGGTAGGTTACTCTGTAGTGGCCATTGCTGGTTCATCAGACCACTTACTGGTTTCCTTGAATCCCTTTGTTGTAACATTGCTGGCCATTATAGATTAGGTGCAGAAAAATCCTCTTTGGCTTTTCCAATGTATGATGTGAGCATAAAGAGAACCATCCATCTTAGTTGCTGTAGACACTCCAGAAGGGTCTTTTCCGGGTGTCTGGGGAAAGAGACCTTGTGCTGTGGATGATGTGCTTTCCCTTTCTTGGTCTTCATCCATACATGTTCCTAGAAAAAAAAAATCATTGTGACAAGAAGGACAGTGTTTCTGTGTCTAAAAATTATGTTATTACTTTAGCTAGGAGTTTGTTGCAGGCTTTAAATCATGGGTGTCAAGTGCCTCATGATGTTCCTTATTCTTCTACTCCAAGGGATGATGTTTTATTCAGAGAGTTCTGATTTAGACAAAGATAGGGTAATGTCACCTGAGAGGTCCATAGCCCAAAACTTTGATTCTTTTGTCAGTGAATGTGAACTGAATTTGAATATTTGGAGACTTTTCTTCCTTTCTGGGACTGTGTCCACTGAGACTGAATGATGTACTTACTAAGGAACATGTACATGTTACCCTGAGTTTGTTAGATGATATGATTTATTAGACAAGAAGCCCCACATACTGTACCCTTTCTCCCCTTCTGCCTGCCTTGTCTGATGCTTTTAATATTGTCTGCAATGCTTCTGACTCTCAGTTATCTGTACCTAGAAGGGCAGATAAATTGTATAAAGTCTCTTAAGCTAACAAATTTGTTTTATTTCTAATCTTAGAGAGAGCAGACCCAGCTGCTGTCTCTGCCAATGCTCCTAATGCAAACAGGTGCCTTACCATCCCCAACCAATTTCTTGGAGATAGAGGGTAAATTTCTGGACAGACTGAGTCAGGCTTTTTTTTCTTCATCTGCTTAGTCCTTATAATTCTCAGTTACTAGGGGTATATGTGGAAATTTATGCTTAAATGTGCCAATAGTTTGAGATAATTTTCTGCTTCTTAATCTCCTGAAGGTAGATCTTGAGTGGGATTGTGGCTAACTTGTGTCAGGTTTCTAAATATGCCTTGAAAAGTGTGTATGATTGTTTTGACACTGTATCTAGGGCTTCTGCTTCTGCCATAGTCTTGAGATTTGTCTGGGTATGAAACCAAATGTTTTCAGATGACTTAAAGCCAGAAATCCTGAACCTGCCTCTGAACTGGGAAGCTCTTCTTGGGCCTTCTGCTATGCAGATGCTCAAAAAATGTGATGAGAGAGAGAAATTAATGCAAGGGTTTTTTAGGATTTTTCAGGTCAAGTTCTTTCCCTCCAAATCCTTGACTCCCATTAAGAGGCAAAATAAACAAGTGGGGTCCCTTGCCAATACACAGACTTCTAAGAAAAGATGGCAGGAAGGTTCCAATCAGAACCCCAAATAGAAAGGACATTTTCCAAAAACGGCTCAGGTGCCTTCCTTAGACTAACTGTTCAGAGAGACACGTCACCCTCTTCCCCATCCTGCCTGAGAATCTCTTCCAAATTCAAGAAAAATTAATGTAAATGTTCCATTTCAGCATCAGATTGTTTCAGACACATGGGTGTTAACGATTATTCAGAGGGACATTTTTCCCCATATTTTTCCAAAGACCAAAGAGGACCAACCACGGCTTAGTGTAAAACAGCTGTAATAAAACAAAAAAGAGTTAGCATTATCATGAATTTCCAGTCTCTAATTCAGACTCAAATACAAGGAGAACAGTATCAAAGCATTTAAAAAGGCTGCCCAATCTTAAGCAATTAAATAATTAGTCAGCTTAAAGGCATATCTCCAAAAACTACTAAAACAGAGTTACATTTCACATAGTCACCATGTCCGCATATAAATACACATAGTATGAAAAACACATGGGTTAAAACATTTTTAAAAACACTTTACTCAATGGAGCATTGTGAGTAGTACTGGTTTAATAGATACAGCATCATTAATACCTGGTTTCTTGTCTGCATTAAAATGTACTATCCATCTAAGCTCAGCTAATTCTGTTGTCCCGCCCTTGCTTCCAACCTCTTCAGATGACCTCCCCATTACAGTCTAAGAATTCTTAACCACTGTGGCCCACTTTTTCACTGTCCCAGAACTAGACTTTATTGCATTAACCACACCTTCTCCATCCTAAGCTCCAAACTCTTGGAATCCCACCCAACTAATCTTAAAGACCTTACATTGTACCAATCATTTCATGCTCAGCTTAAAGATCTTCTCAAGCCTGAGTCAATTTGCAAATGCTTTCCATCTGAGTACATCACCTAATCCCCGACACTCCCCTTCACCAGTCAGGCACATTTGCTTTTCTCACATTATTTCCCCACACTAATATGAGACATCTCCTCCACATTGTGTACATTATATATTGATCATTTCTGTGTGTCCTTACTTACTTTTGCTGTCTTTTACATATTATTTATCCCTTCACTATCTAACTCTCTTCTTTTTCTTCTTCCGTCCATACTCTAACCATGCCTTCCTATTGTCCATCATACTGTGTTCTTTATTATTATTATTGTTATTGATTCATTGCTGTCTGCACACATTTCATTTGTATTCCTAGTACTTCTTGTTAACCTGCTTGTCTACTGTCATTTATATTTTGTCCTGACTGAGACAGAAATGAGTCCATTTGGATCAGTGTTCTATCCCAGTTACCAAACGGAATAAATCAACAAATCAATAAGTAAAACAAGGGCGAAATGATACTACACACTGTAGAGTTGCACAGACAACTCAGGCATTATCTTGACAGAACTAATTCCTTCAGGAAACCTAATTAGCTATTGATTTATGACTCTGGGACTGAAAACCTGTGTATAAACAGACTATTTCCAGGTGGTAGTCTTTTGCTGTTGTTTCTTGTTACTCTTACCGTGGAAAATTCATTCCAGACAGTTTTAAGGCACACTGTACTAGAGCCTTAGCTCCTATGATGGCATACTGGAAAAGGGTGGACTAGAGGCAGCAGCTTGACCCTCTGTCCATACATATTCAAAGCACTACAAACCGGATTCCTTTCCCAGGTCCTGAGCCAGCTTTGCTAGGATCATTCTCCAGTGATTCCTGGACCCTTATCCTTCCTTCTCCCAGGCGGGCAAAAGCTATGGTAATCTACCTATAGGCTACTGTAGCAGTGAGGATGATGAATATAGTACAATTGTGTATGTTGCACGTACCTATAACAGTAGATGTTTGAATTCTAAACTGCTGCAGTAGCTGCACCTACCCCCCCCCCCTTCTTGAAAATAGCTTTGGTGAGATATAACGTTTATTTTCTGTTTTTTTTTATATCTTGGTTAGTTCAGGTTGAGTTACCCATGTTTTTTATTGAGGGGCAAGAAAATCCTGAAGATTTTTTAGTCATTCTGTTTATATAGCTCCCTCCAAAAAAAAGGCTCAGCCTGTAAGCAGCCAGAGTGACAGAGTGGGAGGGGATGAAAGCTTTTGGAAGCTGTCCATTTACTATGTCCTTGGCAGGATTTAACCTATAAACCACTGAAGCAGTGAACATCTACTGTTAAAGAGAAATGCAACTTACACAGCTGTACTTTTCTGTTTGTAAAAAAAAACAAAAATTATGCCAAGGTTTAAATAAGTGCTTAGAAATTTTTGCTTTCATTTTTCTGTAAATTAAATTGCTGATGGTATGTTTGTGCTATTTATAGTACTGTAGTTGCACCTATGTTAAAGTCTTTAGCAATGTTTGCGCTACTGTCAGAATGTTAATTGCTTTTTCATTTGTTTCTTTTCCTTTCAGTTTTCCTGTATGTAAATTCTACGGCAAATGCTTTATGTTATGCATACAATGTATATACCATTTTTTGTTGCACAATTTGCTCTTTAGACAGGTGGTTGCTGAAAAGTCTCTTTCAAGATACAACCTGTTTGTAAGTTTACAATGGACTGGCACCCTATCCTGGATAAGCTGTCTACTTTTCACCCCTTGCTAGCATAGGTTTCAGCTTCCTCACAAAATTAAATTAAGTAGTTAATCAGAGAATTTATAATATTTCAAGTTATTTGTTTGAATAAGTATGAACAACCAAAAGGGTACCATATCTTGTGCACATTTTTGCAAGCTAGCATAAGGAGAAAAGACTGCATCATCCCTTCTACATTTGGTGACACAGTTAATAGAATGCAATAGTTTTAACATTTATTAATGTCATTTACATTCTGATATTTGATTAAAACAGTATTCATAGGTTTATACTAGGCTATCTGCCCTGGGGCATTTATAAGCCTAGCCAGAGTGCGTTTGGCTTTTGCCACCCTTTTAGATCGGTTTACTGTGCCTCTGTAGAGTAGGTCACAGAAGATAGCCCTTTTAAGGTTAGTGTACTGTGCCCCTGTCTAGCAGGGTCACAGAAGTGATCCCAGGGGTGAACTTACGATCTCCCATCCACTCGACAAGATTTCTCTTGAAGAGGGTCAGTGAGGGGCTCTGCCTAACATGGACTGGGATTCTGTTCCAGAGTGAGGGCAGCCTCTGGGATATGAATCTGCCCTCCAGCATGTCCTATTTATTTCTGTGCTGAGGTTTAAGTCCCTGGAGCATGTAGCTCTAAGGGATTTGGATTTCCTGAGGTGGAGCATGTCCATTAATTCTGGGTTGGACATGGCTTTATATGTCAGGCATAGATCACCTCTGAGTAGGCGGTAAGCAACTGAGTAGAGCTGGAGTTTCTTTAGCCGAACTGCATAGGGCATCTGTTTGAGTCCGTTGATCCTCTTGGTGACGTACTTTTGGGGCCTCTCCAGTTGCTGCAGGTGTCGGGTAAGGTGCATCCCAAATGGGGCATTGTATTCAGTTATGGGCCTGATGAGTGATGAGTAGAGGGGCACAATGACCTCTCTTGTTCTAGATGTGAACCCTTTCGTGATAAGGTGGGCTATATAGAAGGTCTTTCTAACCACTCTGGCAATGTGATTGTCAAAAGAGAGGTTTCTATCTACTTGGGTCCCCAAATCCCTAATTACTTCTTCCGTACTTAATGGATTACCACCTATGTGATAATTTGTGGGCACTTTGTTTTTCCCGAAGGGGTTGACTATGCACTTTTTGGCATTTAGCTTAAGGCCATGGCTCTGGCACCAGTTATCCATCTCTGTGAGACCCTTTTGGAGGATGCTTGTGTCAGCAGAAGAGTCGATTATGGCGCCCAGCTTGCAGTCATCTGCGAACTTGGTCAGCCATAGTCCTCCCGTATTAGCCTGTACCTCAGAGAAGTATATACTGAGCAAGAGAGGTCCCAGGACTGAGCCTTGTGGGACGCCACTTGTAACTGGTTTGGAGTCTGACATGGCACCTGCAATACTGACCATGTGGGTTCTATCCCTGAGCCAGTTTGCAACCCATCTTGTGACATAGGGGTTGATATTTAAGCTGGTGAGCTTATTTATGATGCCCGAGTGGGGTATTGTGTCAAAGGCTTTTGTGAGGTCCAGGTAGGCTGTGTGGACTACCTTCCCTTCATCTGTGGCCTTGGTAACTATTTCAAAGAAGTCGACCAGGTTCAAGAGGCAAGATCTGCCCTTAACAAAGCCGAATTGGGTGGGATCCAGTGTCTGGAAGTTACCAATGTCCTTGTTTATGAGTTCCATGATGATACGCTCCATAGCTTTGCAGACCAGACTAGTCAGGCATATAGGGCGATAGTTCCCTGAGTCCGTTGTGGCACCACCTTTGTGGAGCGGGACCACTGTTGCTGTACGCCATTCCTTGGGTACATATCCTGTAGCAAGGCTGAGATTGAACAGTGACTTTATGTGAGGGGTTAGTTCTTCTTGGAGCTCGTGTAAGACGCAGCCCGGGACACCATCTGGTCACATTAATTCTGTGTTTTTTGCTTTGGAGAGGGCAGCTCTCACCTGTGCATTTGTGATGTCAGGGAGGCTACATTCTGTTGGGATAGACATTTGGTCTTTTGGGGGGAAGGGGGGGGGAGTTTGCACTGAACCTGTCTGCCAGGATGTTGGCAATGTCTGTGGGATCAGTGTATTTTTTGTCATTTTGTACTAACTCAGAGCATATCTGGGAGTTGCCCCCCAGATTCCTGACATAACTAAAGAAGGCCTTGTGATTATCTTTAGTGTCTTGTGCAATTTTTCTTTCGAAGCTGGCCTTAGATAATTTTATGAGGGATCGTAGTTTCTTGCTAGTACTGATCAGAGATGCCTTCCCTTTTTGGGATTTTGCTCTATCATGTAGTAGCTTCCTCCTTCTGGTGTTTAGCTTATTTATGGCCGGGGTCCACCAGACTGGTCTCCTGCCTTTGGAGGAGTGAGTCTTGGTTTTATTTGGGATAGCACGATCCATGCATTCCTGTAGGTGTCCATAGAATGCATTTGTAAAGGATTCTGCTGTTTGGGCAGTATTTTCCATTGGCCCGGTGGCTTTGAAGGATTCCACCTCGGTTTTGAGAAGTGTGAAATTTGCTTTTGAGAAATTTTTCACCGTGATTTCCTTGGCTGGGGGTGGGGATGGGATATGGATGTCCAGTGAGATTAATTTATGGTCTGATCTTACCAATGAGGGACATACCTCTGGTGTGGAACATAGAGTCCCCATGTTGGTGATGACCAGGTCCAATATGTTATCCCCTCTTGTGGGAGTGGTGACCAGTTGTTCCATAGCATTTGAGTTTATAAATTCTAGGAACCGTTGGGCAAGGGTGTTGGGGCTTGAGTAGTTTTCCCAGTCGATGTTTGGGTAGTTGAAGTCACCCAATATTATTGTGTTTGGAGAGACCTTCATATTCTCCAGTGTTCTCAGGAAAGCCGAGTGGGGTTCCTGAGTTTGGAAGGGTGGTCTGTAGCAGGCTACAAACTGAAAGGCAGTTTTGCCCACTGTTAACTGTACATGGATGGTCTCCGATGCTTTGTGATGTGCCACTAACGTGGAGGTATGGGTATCTTTGATGAATATGGATACTCCCCCTCCTTTTGTGGTTCAGTCCGAGTTTTGGGGCCGAAAAGCATGGTATGAGGTATAACCTGGTAGTGCTGGGGTGCTCTCTAGGGCCTTGAACCAGGTCTCTGTCACTGCACAGATATCGATATTCTCCATACTGAGGAGAGCCTCGAGTGTGTGCATCTTGAGGTTTAGACTTCTGGCATTGAGCAGCATTACCCTTAGTTTTTTTTTCTTGTGTTGTCTATGGAGGTGGGTTTGTCTTTTGAGCCTTGCCTAAAAAAGGCACTATGGGGGTAGCAAGAGCTTTAGCTAGTATTCGAAAGCCCAGGGGTGACAGGTGCAAGCCATCCCTAGCGAAGCAACGTGGCTTGTCAAGCATGTCATTCCAGGCTGACAGACACTGAATCCCCTTAGAATGACACCAATACTTTAGCCAATTGTTAAAATTGATCATTTTGTCTTTATACTGTGGCATCATTCTTGGTGAGGGCAAGATGCTACTCAAGGTCAGGGTCATACCGGTCTGGGCTACATGATCAGAGAGCTCCTCTATGTCTCTTTTCATATAGTCCAGGGAGGTACATCTCAGGTCATTCACACCAGCATGGACAATGACGGAGTCATATTTGTACTTGCTTTGGAGTGACCTGAGTGCTTGTGTTATGTGGCGGATCCTGGCACCCGACAGGCAGCTTACAGTGACCTTCTCCTTGTTCAGTCGAGAGGGACTTCAGTGTGTCTGACAATAGAGTCCCCTATTACAAGTGTGTTAGGTGTGTTGTTTAGCCTTAAGGGCTGTGGCTGTGTGGCACACTCACTTTGTGAAATATCTGATATGCGGGTATTGTTGCGGGGTAGCAGTTGCTTGGATATCTGCTTTGGAGGTCTCTGCTGCTTTGGCAGATTTTTATTTAGAGCCTCTGAGTATGTTTTTGTGTGTTTATGTGTTTGGTTTGCTGATGTGATAGGTCTATGTGAGACTGGAATAGTGGTGTGTGTGGTTACCTTCTCCTCCTGACTGACTGTGCCAGTGCTGGGTTGAGAGAGCTCAGCCTCCAGTTTGGCTATATAGTTGCATCTCTCACATATATTTGAGTTTGATGGCAGGAGGAGAGGGTGGTCTGTGTACATAAGGCAGTTGTAACATTGCCTCAAGATACCCAGATTCACCAGCTGGACTGGAGAGTAAACCCGAAACTGACTATTGGACATGCCAGAACAGTATAAGGAACAGTTTTTTGACTGATCAGAAAGGACCAATAGGGAGCTAAGTACTTATAAGGAGTATAAGAGGGTGTAGTGCTTTAGTTAGTGTTTACTTATAAGATTACTTGATCAAGTGCAGGGCTTTAGAATGAAAATAGAGTGCTTACTTTGAGATTTAGAACAGTTCTAAGGGAAAGAGTGAAGAGCAGACTTTGTGGAGCCGGGAATAGTTTAAACCCATTTAAGCGGCGCTGCCCGATGCTGCGCTCTGCGCAAAATCATGCAAAAGTGGGTTTTAAGGCAAGGAACTTGAAAGAGCTGGGAATTAGCCCAAAACGTTTCTAGGCAGTAACCACTCCTACAGGGGCAGGCAGGCTGTTCAGTGTTAATCACTGCCACTGATGAACACAGAGACTTCCCTTTAGCCCAAGCAAGCACTGGCCTCCAAGAAACTTACAAACAGTTCAGAACAGCAAATCTGTAACTGAACTTTTTTAAATTTCAGAAAGTGGGGAAAAAAGCAAGATTTTTGGGGGGTTTTTTTTGTTTTAGTTTAAAGGTAGCAGAGATACACAAGTAGCAAAATAGTCAGAACAGTGCAATAAATGACCCTACACTTGAGTGCTAGGCCAGAGTCAGGTAAAATGCAATTTTAAGAAAAAAAAACTATTTTAAATTAAGTGCAACACAGGAAATGCAGTAAACAGGCTCTAGATGTGTTCTAAATACTGTTTCTAATACAGATATCAACTTTAACAAGCCGGAAAACGCTGAAAAGTAGGCGGCAAAGCAGAATTTTTAAACAAAAAATCAGAAGAAAATACTTAAAATCTCAAACATGGCTCCTTTCTTCTCTCAGCATTTTCTCCCCTTGGTAGGTGCTTTAGCAACAACTATCAAGCCTGGAAAGATACCAAATCCACGAGGCAGCAGGGTTTTAAGAGAGAGATCAAGGAGTTTGGAATTGACCAAAAATGGCCAATAAAACTACAGTTTCTAGGCAGTAACCACTCCTACAGGGGCAGGCAGGCTGTTCAGTGTTAATCACTGCCACTGATGAACACAAGAGATTTCCCTTTAGCCCAAGCAAGCACTGGCCTCCAAGAAACTTACAAACATTTCAGAACAGCAAATCTGTAACTGAACTTTTTAAATTTCAGAAAGTGGGAAAAAAGCAAGATTTTTTTTGTTTTAGTTTAAAGGTAGCAGAGATACACAAGTAGCAAAATAGTCAGAACAGTACAATAAATGACTCCACACTTGAGTGCTAGGCCAGAGTCAGGTAAAATGCAATTTTAAGAAAAAAACGATTTTAAATTAAGTGCAACACAGGAAATGCAGTAAACAGGCTCTATATTCATTTATGTAGAAGTTACATTTTCATTTATAATGACCATAGAATATATAATTTTGCATATATTAGCTTAGAATGGTGTACATTTCTTTTATAGACCAAACTGCTGAGATAAAATATTAGAGATTTGGAGTAGTGGTGTTCATGTATTGTGTTACAATGCTTGGTCTTGCAGTCTGTAGATCAACATACAGTCAGGCAACTGAAACACTGCAGTAAATGAAAAAGAAACTGAACCTAAGACTAGCACTTTGTGACTCGGCTTTTAACTGCTATCTCCTGTGATTTTGTGCATCATTTTACAATGTTAGTCTGCGTCTGTCTAACTTCAAATATGACCCAGTAGTTAATTGCTATTCCTCCTAAGTTCTGCATACCCATTTATAAGGCCATTGTATGAAATGGTATCTGTTATTTAAGCTCCATCCTGACGAATAATGCTAACATGAAACTTGTTATCTAGACATTTATTTGTTGGTCAAAGAAATTTGTCAGATTAGCAAAGCATGAGCATTCCAAATCAAAACCGTGTAATAAAATGTCCACTGAAGAATCCACCTGCATTGATATGCTTAGTATTTTTACAGAGTACTGTTTTTATAAAATTAATTGAAACTGATTTGAATTTGTTTGGATAAATGTCTGGATGAAACCTGTTCTTCTTATGATGCATATTATTTTTCAGCTTTCTGTTTGCCAGGATCAAACATTGGCATTAATTATGCATTGTGGAAACATTGTGGAAAGTATCGGTTAGACTGTCAAGTGTGACAAAACCACTAATCTGTTTCGGTAGGGCCAAGGCTACAGGTCATATCTGTTCTTTTGTGTCAAAGTATATCAATTTTTCTATTTTATATGAGGTGTCAATGAGGAAAGTTTAGCGTATTCTTCACTGTGGGGAAAAATGGGAAACGGTTTAGTAAGTATGTTTACTACTTAATCATCAGCAGTGTTTTAATGATTGTGAAAAGGAAGGTAATTTTTTTTTTTTTGCTCATTTTAGATTTAGTAAGATTTTTGCATGTGACCATAAGTATAGTTTATTTCTTAAAGTGTATTGTCAAACTTTATTGGTGGATTGCTGCAAATGGTTAGTTAAGTACTTTGATGCATTTTGCTTGACCATTCCTTATTTATTTCTTTGGGCCATTTTTCAGTAAAAAGCTTTCTAAACTTTTTAACCACAACACAAATCTCTGGTTGACATCACCTTAAGAATGGGTCCATAGACTTTAATAGACACATCTCTGCATACTTGATGACTGCAAACTAGGAACCATAGTCAGGTACCCAAATGATGTGGACATCCTACAGAAGGGCCTTGCTGAGACAGATGCCTGGTGTCAGAGCCATGGCCTCAAGCCCAATGCCAAAAAGTGCAGTGTCATCCCCTTTGGTAAAAACTCTGTACCCATGAACTACCACATAGGCAGCAATCTACTTAACACCGAATGAGTGATAAGAGACCTTGGGACCCAGGTGGACAGTATTCTCTCCTTTGATAGTCACATTGCCACAGTAGTCAGGAAGTCCTTCTAGGTGGCACACCTCAACATAAAAGGGTTCTCATCCAGGAAAAAAGAGGCCATTGTTCCCCTCTACTCGACACTCATTAGACCCATTATAGAGTACAATGCCCTTTTTGGAATGTACCTCACAAGACATCTGCAGCAGCTGGAAAGGCCACAGAAATACCTCACAAAGAGGATTCGTGGCCTCAAACAAATATCCTACACTGACCGCCTCAAAAAACTCCAGCTTTAGTCCGTAGCATATCGCCTACTCAGAGGTGATCTCTGCCTAACATATAAAGCTATGTCAAACCCAGAGCTGTTGGACATGCTACACCTAAAGAAATCCCAATCCCTCTGAGCTACACGCTCTAGGGACCCAAACCTTGTCACCACAATAAACAGGACATGCTGAAGGGATAGATTCCTGTCCCATAGACTTCCCATACTCTGGAACAGGCTACCCATCTATGTCAAGCAAAGTTCTTCATTAGCACTCTTCAAGAAAAATCTTGATGAGTGGATGGGAAATAGGAAATACACTCCGGGGATCACTTCTGTGTCTCTGCTCGACAGTGGCACAGGAAAATAACTTTCTTGGGTGGCATAAGCCAGGGAACCTTGTTGGCTAGGCTTACGTAGGCCCTTGGGCCGATAGCCTAGTACCTACCTATGAACCTATGTGTATGAATGTACCTTCTGTTTTCCTACTCTGATGTAACTGAGGCTAAACTCGCAATTACATTTCAGTTTCATGAGCTTAGGGAAAACAAGTTTTATGAATTTTTTTGTTAAATTGAATTATCAGCAGGTTACACGGACTGTTCTTTCACTGACAGGATAGTAACTTTTTCTGTGAGCCACTTCCCTTTAGCAGGATTATTCACTTGAATATCTGTATACATTCAACTGTTTATGATATTTCAATAAGCTTCTGCTGTTAATGCTATTTGTTACAAAAACATTCAGAAGTATAATACTTTTTGTTTCACTCAAGCACATTCTGGTAAGCTAATCACATTTGTTTACTGCATATTTATTTTCTGTACTTACAGATATGTTCTAAAAATGTCACACTGTTACTGTGAAAGAAATCAGTTTTACCAAACCTCTGTTACTGTGAAGTAAAAACAGTTCTACCAAATTATATATTTTTTTCCTATCAAATACATGTTATTACTATGAGGGTAACCAGTTTTACTTTATATAATTCTATCATTTTTACTGAAGTTAAAACCAAAAATGTTCACTGATGGAGATAAAATGCTGACCAGCTATAAAACATGCAGTGGTGCAAAAGATAATCAATGAATTGCAACAGTAAACTTTAAAGTAAACCAGATTATGAATTTTGCAAAATATTTTAATTTTTAACTAACTGATTTCTAATGATGTCAGTGAATTATTTTATTTTTTGCTTTGCAGTCAAGTACCATTTATTGAGGCTGTGTTGACTCATTTGCCAGCCCATGATTTTTTTGTCTCAATTTCCACTCTGTTTTTTATTCATTTTAATGCATTTTTTCCTCTCTTCTGTTACAATTTGATTATTAGAAAGATTTGCTGTTTACACGTCTAGATTCTAGTAATACTATCTGAGAATGTGTTCTTTGTCACTGATTTCGACAGAGTTGAGTAATACCATGTGACATTAGACACTGCAGAATTATATATATATATATATATATATATATATATATATATATATATATATATATTTGGTATTTGTTAATACTATGTACAGAAAGACAATTGTAAGAAATTTGATTAGCTAGCTGAGATTACTGTGTAGAAGAATACCTTAAATTCCAGGAAATTTATCTCAAAATATCTACTCCCACTATTAAAAAAATCTGTCAAAATCAAAATTATTCTATTTTTTGTCAAAAATGTATTAGTTTCCAATCAGAATATTACTAGCAGAGAGGATAGAATGAACAAATATATTTCATTTAATGTAATATCTCCTAAATATGAAGTTTATTGGCTTGCAAGTTGCCTTCTTAGTTGAGTGGGTGCTATCTGTTTTTATTTAGTCTATGCACAGGTTTACTGAGACAATGTATAGTTATAATTTCTCTACATATATATATATATATATATATATATATATATATATATACACACACACACACACACACATATATATATATATATATATATATTTTTTTTTTTTTTTTTCCTGTGGAAGGTACTGTATTTAAGAAAATGTGAAGTATTTCTAAATTGGTACACTATATCCATAACACAAATATTGCATGTTTTTTTGCATTTTTAAGTACAGGGTATATAATTTATTGATAATGCTCCTAGTTTATAAAGGGAAAAAAAACATTTCAAAGGAAAGTGGTGAACTTAAAATGAATTATGTTACCATAATTTTTCATTTTAACTTTTTTAAGATTATCAGTTTTAGCTGGCAGTAAGTATCCAGTTTATCATAGCATGATGACATAAGGCTGCATTACCTCAATAGAGTGTGTTTCTTTTTTTCATAGCAACTCAGTTGTTTGTGTAGGATGTTCATGTGACTGGAGATTGAGCAGCAGTGTCTGCATTTAATGTAGTACCTGTTGTCCTCTGAGCATCAGAGGAAAATCCACTGAAGGGTGACTGCTATCAAAGATTGAGAGTTAAAGTTCTTCAATGTTATGGTCTGGGGAACTACACAAAATACAGTAGGAAACTTATTAGAGTCGCATCTCATTGAATCTCATTGAATGCCATTAGCTAGCAACCTGTATGGTCCCCTTTGTATGCTATATGATGTTCTTCATCTCACATTGCTGCAGTCATAACCTGTGGGTAGTCCGCTGTCCTCGGTCGGCCCGAATACCAAAGTATTAGGCTGGCATCAGTCATGGGTGCTCAGATCTGACATCAGTGCGTCCCGGTATTAAAGCGCATGACCGACGTCATATCCTCAGTCTTTTTTGCCACATGGTCCGAAGCAGAAGCAGCGTTTGCAAGTGCCGTTCGGCGTTCTGAAATTTTCGTATTTTGAGTTTCAGACCGAAACCAAGTTGGGCTAAGTACCCCGTTGGGGAATATTTTTGTTTTTTCTTGCCTCAGTTAATTCCGGATGTCAGAAAAAGTGAATAATTGTATTTCTTGTGGGAAACAAATACCGCATAGGGATTACCACTCTCTTTGTATTCCTTGTTTGGGGCCTGAGCAGGATGTAGTCGGGTGTCGCTTTTGTGCTAGGTTTAATAAGCGCACCATTAAACGTAGGTTAGATTGCGCTAGGCTTGTCTTTGGGAAACGGTGTAATTACAATATGCTGTCTGATCCTCCGACGCCCGCTTCTGCTAAGAAGCGCAAGGATAAGTCGTTAAGGTCCAAGCAGGATGAGTCGTCCGTTCCAGACGCCGGTTCTTCTGAAACTACACTGGAAGCTGTAGATCCAGCCGAGGTTTCAGCTGAGTCTCAGGGGGAGACTTTAATTTTGCAAGATGTGGCCTCACAGGAGTCAGGTCAGGCTGAAGGGGCCTCTCAGGTTGCTGTACTCCCTTCTTTGCCTAAGGTGGTTAGGCCTTCTCCTTCAGTCTCTAAGGTACCTTCTAAGGGCAGGCCTGGTTTGCCCTCCTCAGGTGTCAGTCCTAGTTCTGTAGGCTCTGTGCCTAAAAAACACATGCTTAAAATGGCAGAAGATTTAATTTCCTTAATCAGGGGTTCTATGCCCCCTCCAGATAAGAGGCCTAGGGTGGAGCCAGAAGTGGAAAGTTTGGAACAGGTTTCAGATTACTCAGAGTCTTCGGCTGAAGACACTCAGGATTTTCCTCCTTATTCAGACTCGGACGCAGAGGATTCCAGTCCTTCTGCTTCTCCTCCAGAGGATTTTTCCTTCTCAGAAACCTTGCATTCTATGAGGGAGCATTTTAAATGGGAAGGTCAGGATTTCTCAGATTCCCGAAAGAGGCTTAGGAAATTTTTGTTTTTGCCTCAACATCGGCCCTTAGCTATACCTCCTGTTTTGGATGTTGTTCAGGATGTTTTCTCTGAGGCTTCCCTTAATCCAGACTCTTTGCCTCCTGCGCCAGTTAAACCTGATAGGTATTACAGGGTGCCTGAGGCTCATAAATATCTGTATAAGAGCCCAAGGGCTGATCCAGAAACTATTAGTCAGGGACCTAAGGGAGTCAGGTCTTCTGTTGTAAAGAATCCAGTTCCTATAGATAAAGAATCTAGAGCTTTGGATAGGTGGGGTAAAAAAGTGTACACCTCCTCCACTCTAGCAATGAGGGCTTTGAATTGCCAGTTTCATATGTTAAAGTACCAGAATTTTCTCCTTACTCAATTAAAATCTAAGGTAGATGCTTTAGCAGAGGGCATAGAGTGTAAAGAATTACAGGAGTTGATTCATGCCTCTGATCAGGTGGGTAAGCATTCCTTGCAGTGTGGTTTCGATGCTTTACAGGCTTCTTCCAGGGTGGCTGCCACTGGATCAGTTCTTCGTAGGCACGCCTGGCTTAAGGATCAGAGTTTGTCAGAGCATGTTAAAGCTAGAATTTTGGATGCTCCTTTACAGTCAGAAGTTTTGTTTGGTCCTCCTGTGGAGTCTGTTTTAAAGAAAATGGAAGACAAGGCTAAGTCTATGCAGACTGTTAAAGATTTTTTGCAGGTGCAGCCCCCTAAGTTTAGCAGAAATTGGCCTACTAAGGGATGGGCTTACCCTTCTTCTGATTTACAGTCTAGGGGCAGAGCTAGACGTGGTAGGGGCAGAGCTCAGGGTTCTTTCAGGCCTAGAACGTGGAGTTCCCCTGCACCATCTACAAGTGAGGGCAGGGGCCAGTCCTTTTGTAAACAGGCCCAATGACCTGCATCTTCAGCTGCCAGATCCCTCCTGTCTGGCAGCTCCTTTGGGAGGAAAGTTAGCACTTTTCAAGCAAAGCTGGCTTTTAGTCACCCAGGACAAATGGGTACTGGACATTATAAACCGAGGCTACAAGTTTTATTTCCACACATTGCCTCCTTTCAAAGGCATGCCAGATGTTCCTCCTCAGCAAAGAGTAGAGGCTCACAAACAGATTTCTTTACTTCTTCAAATGGGGGCTATACAGCAGGTCCCTTTGTCAGAAGTGGGCCTAGGATTTTATTCTCGCCTGTTTCTTGTACCAAAGAAAGGAAACACTTGGAGACCAATTTTGGATTTATCTATCCTCAGCACATACCTGGACATTCCAAAATTCAAAATGTTGACGTTGCAACAACTTCTACCTCTGTTGGGCAAAGACCACTGGATGGTAACTCTGGATCTCAAAGAGGCTTATCTTCATGTTCCTATCAGACCCAGTCGCAGGAGATTCCTGCATTTTCGGGCTGGGACTTTACATTATCAGTTCTCTGCATTGCCCTTTGGCTTATCTACTGCACCCAGGGTGTTCACAAAGGTTCTGGCCCCGGTGATAGCCTTCTTAAGGTTAAGAGGAATACAAATTTATCCTTATTTGGACGATTGCCTGATTCTTGCTCAAGACGAAAACAAGCTTCTTCACCATCTACAGTATGTTATGGCAGTGTTAAGGTGCCTAGGGTATTCTGTGAACGAAACAAAGTCCAGTCTAGTACCCTCTCAGGAAATGTGCTTTCTGGGTGTGAGACTGAATACAGCTTCCCAGATGGCTTTTTTGACCCCGGACAAGCAAAGAAACCTTACTCTTTACTTCCAACAATTGTCTCTATGGTCCAGGCTGACTGCAAGGACAGTCCTTCAAGCCTTGGGGTTCATGGCATCTTGTATTCTGGTGCTTCCCAATGCCAAACAGCATATGAGGAAGCTACAATGGTATCTCAAAAATGTATGGACACAACACTGCCATGATCTGGACACTGTCATTCAAATAATACCTTGCATTCAAAAGGAATTTTTGTGGTGGGCTCAGGAATGTCACCTAAACAAGGGACTCTTTGTGACCCGACCAGAGGCGAGTCAGATCTTAACGACAGATGCCTCGGACAAGGCTTGGGGAGCACACCTCAATGGAAAGTGGGTTCAAGACACGTGGCCTGCCAGACTTCTACATTTACATATCAACTTGAAGGAGATGTTAGCAGTCCAATTTGCATTGATGGCTTTCAAGGATTTACTTCACCCGGGACAAGTGTTGATTCAAACAGACAACACAACTGTCATGTGGTACATCAACAAGCAAGGGGCAACCCATTCGTACCCTCTTTGCAGACAAGCTATGATTCTGTGGGAGACTGCTCTCAGTATGCACCTCACTCTTCAGGCAAGGTTTCTGCCAGGAGCACAGAACTCTTTAGCAGATGTTTTGAGCAGACAGATGGTGGATCCCCACGAGTGGAAGTTGGATCCTCATGTATTTCGACAGTTGACAGTGATATGGGGGACTCCAGACATAGATCTGTTCGCTTCCCGACTGAATTTCCAGTTGCCAAAGTTTTGCACAAAGATGTTTCATCCCACAGCTTGGAAAGTGGATGCTCTATCATTCAGTTGGAGCAATCTTCACGTCTATGCCTTTCCTCCTCTGCCTCTCCTTCCCAAGGTGCTCTTGAAGGTCAGACAAGACAAGCCCTCCATGATTCTAATAGCTCCAGATTGGCCTCGACAGCACTGGTACCCTCTGCTGAGGAGTTTAGTACGGGAGCCTCCTTGGCCTTTGCCTCCAATTCCACACCTTTTGTCCCAGGCGGGCAATCATTTCCTCAATGTCAGGATTCAGTCCCTGCATCTAACAGCCTGGCATATTCTGTTGTAGAACCTGAAGGGTCGAAGCTTCCTCAACAAGTTTTGGATGTTATTTTGGAGGCCAGAAGGCCTAGTACGAGGAAAGTTTATGCTGATAAATGGAGGAGATTTTTTATTTGGAGCAAAGCAAAGAGCTTTGATGTTTCCAGGCCTGATTTGAGTGTTTCTCTTCAATATCTTACGGAATTATTAGACAAAGATTTGTCTTTCTCCTCTGTAAAAGTTCATGCTGCAGCAATTTCTGCTCACTATGACTGTGACCCACCATTATTCTCTCATCCTTTGTTTAAACAATTCCTTAGAGGGGCAAAGAACATAAGACCCCCACGTAGAGCTCCTACTCCTTCCTGGGATCTCAATTTTGTGTTGGAAAAACTTACTTTACCTCCTTTTGAACCTGCAGCTACGTCTGAGTTGAAGTTTTTGTCTTGGAAGACTGCTTTTTTGTTGGCCATTACGTCTGCTAGAAGGGTTTCTGAATTGCAGGCTCTCATGACAGTTGAACCCTTCCTGATTTTTCATAAGGATAGGGTGTCTCTGCGTACTAACCCTACTTTTATGCCTAAAGTGGTTTCAAATGTGGCCCTGAACCAATCTATTCATTTGCCTACTTTTTATGCTGATCCCCAAAATAGAGGGGAGAAAATTTTGCACACTTTGGATATTCACAGGCAGTTGCGTTATTATTTGAGCAGGACTAAAAGTTTCAGACAGTCTCAACAGTTATTTGTTTCTTTTGCTTTGAGCTCTCAGGGAAACCTATTTCTAAACAAACTATTTCTAAGTGGATTGGTCATTGTATTGCCTTTTGTTATTCTCATCATGGTAAGGAGATTCCGGCTGGAATCAGACCTCATTCCACTAGGGCTACTGCCACTTCTACTGCTTTTTGAGGAGTAGCTACCAAAGATATTTTGGAAGCAGCTACTTGGAGTTCAGTGCACACTTTTCTAAACATTACCATCTCCCTCTTTATTCCAAGTCTAGGGCTGGGTTTGCCACTGCAGTCTTGCAGGGCTTATTAGCAGCCCCCAATGCTTTATGATTTGTCCAACCTCCCTTCACTTTTGCTTTGGGATTCTACCCACAGGTTATGACTGCAGCAATGTGAGATGAAGAACATAGTACAGTTTTGTACCTACCATAAATGTAGATGTTCGAAGATCCACATTGCTGCAGTCCAACCCTCCCTCCTTCCCCTCTGTAGTTTGGAGTGTTTGTTTGTTTAGGTTGTAGATATTGTTTGTACATGGGTTTTGGAGGTTTTTTCTATTTTAGGCTGTGGCCTTTCTTTTTGGGCCTTCTGACATCTGGGGCAAGAAAAGACTGAGGATATGATGTCGGTCATGCGCTTTAATACCGGGACGCACTGACGTCAGATCTGAGCGCCCATGACCGACGCCAGCCTAATACTTTGGTATTCGGGCCGACCGAGGACAGCGGACTACCCACAGGTTATGACTGCAGCAATGTGGATCTTCGAACATCTACATTTATGGTAGGTACAAAACTGTACTTTTCCTATCTATGTGAGAAAAGTCAGGAGACGTATATAAAGTGCATGTTCTTCATGTTTCACTGTTGCAGTCATTACATTTGGGTAATCTGCTGGTAGGTTGCCCTCAGTCAGCCTGAATAACAAAGTCTTGGGTCCTGCGTCGGTTGCTGTCTCCTCTTCCATGATGTCAGGTCGTCAGGAGTATAAAACATGCAGCCAACGCCATTTTATTCAGTCTTTCTTGCCGCGCGGTGCCCAAAGCAGAAGCAGTTTGCAAGTGCCAGTCGGCTGACTCCTGAAATTTTCACATTTGAGTTTCAGAACCGAAGTCTTCAACTAAAGCTAAGTACCCCGTTGGGGAAACTTTTTCTTGCTCCTTACCGATGTCAGTAAAAGTTAATAATTGCATTACTTGTGGGAAGCAAATACCTCATAAGGATTTTCATTTGTACTGTATTCCTTGCCTAGGCCCAGATCATAACGTGCCTTGCTGTCGGTTTTGTGCTAGATTTAACCCACGCACTATTAAGCGTTGGTATATTTTTGCCTCAAAATATTTTGGATCCAGATTTAATTACCCTGAAATGTTGTCAGCTAGCAATCTGACTACTGGAGTTCACAAAAAATGCAAAGAAAAAGACAGAGACAGACCGTTGAGGTCCAAAACAGACGACGAAGCTTCTCCTAAGCCAGTCGCCGGTTCGCCGGTACTAAGTGAGGTGCTTTTGAAGCCCCTGATACCCGCTACTTTTGAGTCGCAGGCTTCTACCGAGACCCATGCAGAGTCCGGTATGCTGCGAGATTCTCAGAGTATTGAACCTGCGGATGTCTCGCCCTTGGATGGGTCCAGAGGCGCTGAGCAGGCACTGGCTTCTGAGGGTGTTTTCAGGCCTCAACATTTTAATATAAAAATGACGCCAGCTTCAAAAACAAGATCAAGTCTAAAAAACCGACGCATGAGCCACGTGCTTATGCCCCTATGCCTAAAAAACAGATGATCAAAATGGCTGAGGACTTAATTACCTTGATCAGGGGTACCCAACCCCCCCCACCCCACCTGCTAAGAGGCCTAGGCAAGACACTGATTATGAATCTTCAGATCAGGTTTCCATTTCTTCTGATCAGGAATTTTCTATTCCACAATATGAGGATTCAGATGCAGAAGAATCCATCCCATCTGCATCTCCTCCTGAGGATTATTCTTTTGGAGAAACCTTGCAAACTCTAAGGGAACATTTTCATTGGGAGAGTCAGGATTTCTCTGAATCAAAAAAGAGGCTTAGGGATTTCCTTCTTCTTTCTCAGCATAGGCCTTTGGCAATACCTCCTGTATTAGACATTGTTGATGATGTCTTTTTGGAATCAAGCATGGCTCCTGATTCCCTACCTCCGGCTCCTAGTAAGCCAGACAGATATTACAGGGTTCCTGACTCCCACAAATTTCTATTCAAAAATCCTGCTGCTGATCCTGAGACTTATCTCACAGGGTCCCAAAGGTGTAAAGGCCTCTACAGCCAAAAATCCTACCCCTCTGATAGAGATTCCAGGGCGCTGGATAAATGGGGAAAGAAGGTTTATACGTCTGCAACCTTGGCAATTAGGGCCTTAAACTGCCAGTTTCATATGCTTAAATATCAACAACATGTTATGGGCTTATTGAAACAGAAAATGATGTTGATTTCTGATTGTGTGGAAAATAAAGAATTACAGGAATTATTGCATGCAGCAGAACAGGTTGGAAAGCATACTTTGCAATGTGGTTTTGATTCCTTGGAGGCCTCTTGCAGGGCCGCAGTTACTGGATCTGTGATTAGAAGGCATGCCTGGCTCAAGGAGCAAAATCTGCCTGATCATGTTAAAGCTAAATTGTTGGATGCCTCCTTGCAGCATGATACTCTGTTTGGTAATAAGGCAGAAGAGGTTTTAAAGAAAATGGAAGACCAAGCTAAATCTATGCAAACGTAAAAGATTTCTTACAGATGCAGCCACCCAGGTTCAGTAGGCACTGGCCTACTAAAAATTGGTCCTTTCCTGTGTCCAACAGAGCCTCTCAAGGCAAATCCAGATGTTCAAAAGCTCTAGATACCAATCACAGGGTTCTTACAGGTCAAAGCAATGGGGTGCCTCCACCTCCAAATCTGGAGGAAACAAAGCACAACCCTAAAGTAAACAGTCGCAATGACTTCCCTCTACCTTCACCAAGCACTTATCTTTTGGCAGCCCCCTTGGGGGTAAAATTAGCGCTTCATGTGTAAAATTGGCAGTTAATTACCCAGAACAAGTGGGTATTAAACATAGTATCCCAGGGGTACAGATTTCATTTCCATAGTTTGCCAATTCCAAATGGTTGGCCAGATCTGCCACAAAATCAGTGGGCAGAGGCTCAGAAACAAGTTACGTCCCCCATGGATATGGGGGCTATTCAATCAGTACCAGAATAGGAAAAAGGACAAGGCTTTTATTCAAGACTTTTCCTGGTACCCAGAAAAGACAATGCCTGGTGTCCAATGCTGGACTTATCGATTTTGAACACGTTCCTGGACATTCCAAAATTCAAAATGCTGACTTTATAACAGCTACTGCATATGCTGGGCAGGAACGCTTGGTTAGTGACTCTAGACTTAAAAGAGGCATACCTGCATATCCCAGTAAGGGAATCGTGCAGAAGGTACCTCCACTTCAAAGCAGGTTTTTTGCATTACCAATTCTCTGCACTGCCCTTTGGTTTATCTACTGCGTCCAGGGTCTTTTTTAAAGTGCCAGGCACCAGTAATTGCATTTTGCAGACAAAGAAGCCTACAAATTTATCCTTACCTGGACGACTGTCTCATTCAAGCAGAGAACAAGGACATTCTTCTTCAACATCTGGTGTTTGTAAAAAGGCTACTAACATGCCTAGGGTACACAATAAACTAAAAGAAATCCCAACTGGTACCCTCTGAAATAATTACATTCCTGGGTGCAAGCTTGAATACAACTGCCCAGATGGCTTACCTTACGCCAGACAAACAAAGGCAGCTGACAACATACTTCAAACAGATGGCAACAAAACCCCAGTTATCTGCAAGACAAATTCTGCAGGCTTTGAGGTTCATGGCATCCTGCATTCTACTAATTCCATATGCAAGACTGCATATGAGGAAACTTCAATGGTACCTAAAAAGTTTATGGAGTCAACATTGTCACAGTCTGGAACAATGATTTTTCTCATTCCCTGCCTACAACAGCAGTTTCTTTGGTGGGCAAAGACATGTCACCAAAACATGGGACTGTCATTCACTCTACCCCCTGTCACCCAAATCCTAACTACAGATGCATCAGACTATGCTTAGGGGGCCCACCTGGTGGGGAGATGCATTCAGGGTATATGGAGCCCACAACAAATGCATCTGCATATCAACCAGAAAGAGATGCTAGCTGTTCAGAATGCTCTGACAGCCTTCAAGGACTTACTTCATCCAGGACAACTACTGATAAAGATGGACAACACCACAGTTATGTGGTACATAAACAAGCAGGGGTGTACACATTCCTACCCCCTTTGCAGACTAGCCATGGCATTGTGGAACACAGCTTTGACTTACCAAGTACATCTTCAAGCTCAGTTCCTGCCAGGAAAACAAAATGCTCTGGCAGACGACCTAAGCAGAAATCTTATGGACCTGCACGAGTGGAAACTGGATCCACAAATCTTTAGCATGGTAACACAGAAGTGGGGGAGCCCAGACATAGATCTATTTGCCTCTCCCCAAAATTATCAACTGGACAAATTCTGCACAAGGAGTTATCACAGACAAGCATGAAAAGTGGATGCCCTATCCTTTAGTTGGAAAAAACTATGAGTCTATGCCTTTCCCCCTCTGTCTCTTCACTCCAAGGTCTTACTAAAGGTCAGACAGGAAAAACCAAAAATGATCCTGGTTACTCCGGACTGGCCTCGCCAGCACTGGTACCCAATTCTAAGGAATATGTCTCAACTCAATCCTTGGTACTTGCCTCAAATACCTTATCTACTGTCTCAGCAGAACAGTCAAATTCTGCACACTCAGCTCCAAACTCTGAACCTTGCAGCATGGCTGATCATTTAATTATTCAAACAACACCTCTCAGTAAGTCTGTGATGGATGTCATTTTGGAAGCCAGAAGGCCTAGTACTAGAAAATCTTATGCTGATAAATGGAAGAGATTCTGTGCTTGGAACCATGCACAAGGAACGGACACAGCAAAACCAAATATCCCTCAGATTTTACAATACTTGACTGAGATGCTTGACAAGGGCCTATCTTTTTCTTTAATAAAAATCCATTACTCTGCCATCTCGGTTCATTACAACATGGAGCCTCCCCTCTTTTCTCATCCTCTGCTAAAACAGTATCTTAGAGGAGCCAAAATTTTAAGGCCTCCCAGAAGATCACCAACTCCTGCATGGGACCTCAAGTTTTGTGCTGGAAAAACTCATCCTGCCTCCATTTGAACCAGCAGCTACTGTGGATATAAAACTTTTATCTTGGAAAACAGCTTTCCTCTTGGCAATCACTTCAGCAAGACGGGTTTCAGAACTACAGGCTCTCATGGCTATGGAGCCTTTTATTACATTTCACCCGGACAGGGTGTCCCTCAGGACCAATCCTTCCTTTATGCCTAAGGTGGTATCCAGTGTGGCTCCTAACCAAACAATTCATCTGCCAACATTTTACCCAAATCCGCAGAACAAGGGGGAGCGGATTCTGCATTCATTGGACGTACACAGACAACTAAGATTCTACTTGAGCAGGACCAAATCTCTAAGAAAGTCTGAGCAACTACTGGTGGCATTTGCTTCAGGATCAGAGGGGAAGGCTATATCAAAGCAGACTATTTCTAAGTGGATAAGCCACTGCATTTGTTTCTGCTACTTGCACCATGGTAAACCTGTGCCCAAGGGAATCAGGTCACATTCCACTAGGGCTGCCTCTACCTCAGCAGCTTTTCTCAGACTAGTTCCAACCAAAGACATTCTAGAAGCTGCTACTTGGAGCTCTGTGTATACCTTCTCAAAGCATTATCATTTGCCTCTGTTCTCCAAATCCAGGGCAGGCTTTGCCACTGCAGATGTTCATCGTGTTTCACTGTTGCAGTCATTACACTTGGGTTATCCTGCTGGCAGGCGACCCGCAGTTGGCCCGAGTTCCAAAGTCTTGGTCCAGTGTCGGTTTCTGTCGCCTCTTCCCTGACGTCAGTGCGCCAGGGGTATAAAAGTTGCAACCGATGCCATTTTCTTCAGTCTTTCTTGCCGCCCGGTGCCCGAAGCAAAAGCAGTTCACAAGTGCTGGTCGGCCAACTCCTGTGATTTTCAAAATTGAATTTCAGAACCGAAGTCTTCAATAAAGCTAAGTACCCCGTTGGGGAAACTTTTTCTTGCTCCAGACCGATGTCAGTAAAAGTTAATAATTGTATTTCTTGTGGGAAGCAAGTACCTCATAAGGACTTTCACTCTTTCTGCATTCCTTGCCTAGGCCCTGACCACGACGTTACCAGTTGTCTGTTTTGTGCTAGATTCAATAAACGCACTATTAAACATCGGTTTGATTTTGCATTACATTATTTTGGACGAAGATTTAATTATATAATGCCGTCGGAACAACCGACAACCGGAATGTATAAAAAACGCAAAGACAAAGAAAAAGACAGGCATCCGAGGTCCAAAACTGACGACGAAGCCTCTTCTAGGCCAGTCGCCGGTTCTCAGTGAGGTGCTTTCGCAGCCCCTGACACCCGCTACCTCAGAGCCACAGGCCGTAACCGAAAGCCACGTGGAGAAACCGAGGCCTGTGGAAACTCACGGTATTGGGCATACGGAAACTATACCCTCAGATGGGTCCGGAGCCGCTGAGCAGGCACCGGCTTCTGAGGGTGTTTTCAGACCTTCACAGCTTACAATTAAAGCTACTACAGCAGCAAAGGCAAAGTCAAAAACACTATTAAAGACAAGGAAACAAGTGCAGCATTCTCCAGAACAGTCATCCATGCCAAAGAAACAGATGCTTAAAATGGCCGAAGACCTTATTACTTTAATCAGGGGTTCCCATCCCCCTCCTGACAAAAGGCCTAGGCAAGACACTGATTATGATTCCTCTGATCAGGTTTCCATTTCCTCTGATTCTTCTTCTGACCAGGGCTATTCTCTCCCTCCCTATGAGGACTCTGATGCTGAAGAGTCCATTCCTTCAGCCTCACCGCCTGAGGATTACCCTTTTGGGGAAACCCTGCACACCATGAGGGAGCATTTCCATTGGGAGAGCCAGGATTACTCAGAATCCAAGAAAAGGTTCAGAGATTTCCTTTTATTGCCTCAGCACAGGCCCCTGGCTATCCCCCCTGTGCTTGTAGATGATGTTTTTTTCTGAATCCAGTCTGTCTCCAGATTCTTTACCCCCTGCACCAGTAAAGCCAGACAGGTACTACAGGGTCTCTGACTCTCATAAATTTCTTTACAAAAACCCCACTGCAGATCCTGAAACAATTTCTCAGGGTCCTAAAGGGGTTAAAGCTTCCACTGCCAAAAATCCTGTCCCCTCAGATAGGGATTCCAGAGCTCTGGACAGATGGGGGGAAAAAGTTTAGACTTCTGCTACTTTAGCTATAATAGCCTTAAAATGTCAGTTTCACATGCTTAAATATCAACAGTATCTCATGTCATTGTTAAAGCAGAAAATGGTTATAAATATAGAAAGTCCTGACAGTAAAGAAATGCAGGATTTATTGCATGCAGCTGAACAAGTGGGAAAGCATACTCTGCAATGTTGTTTTGATTCATTAGAGGCTTCTTGTAGAGCCGCAGTTACAGGCTCAGTTATTCGAAGACATGCTTGGTTGAAAGAACAAAGTTTACCTGACCATATTAAAGTAAAATTATTGGATGCTCCACTACATACAGCATGATACTTTGTTTGGTGTTAAGGCAGAAGAGGTGTTAAAGAAAATGGAGGATAAAGCAAAGTCAATGCAAACTATGAAAGATTTCTTACAGTTTCAACCACCTAGATTTAGCAGAAACTGGCCTTCAAAAAATTGGTCCTTTCCAGTATCAGACAGGCCTCAAAGAGGCAGATACAGACGCCCAAGAGGCAGATCTCAGCCCCAAGGCTCCTACAGACCTAAACAATGGGGTACTTCAGCCCCCAAAGGAGGAGAAGACAAATCACAACCTTATAGGAAACAGTCACAATGACTTCCCTCTACAAATGCCGAGCTCTTACCAGTTGACAGCACCCCTAGGGGGAAAGCTAGCACTTTTCTCAAAAAATTGGCACATAATCACCCAAGACCAATGGGTGTTGAATATGGTTTCTCAAGGGTACAGGTTCCACTTCCACACGCTTCCAAAACCAAAAGGTATGCCAAACCTGCCACAAAACCAATGGGCAGAGGCACAAAAACAGATTGCTGCTCTTATGGATATGGGAGCTATTCAAAAAGTTCCACAAGAAGAACAGGGCCAAGGATTTTACTCACGACTTTTCTTAGTACCCAGAAAGACGAAGCCTGGTGACCAATACTGGACCTGTCAATCCTAAATACTTTCCTGGATGTTCCAAAATTCAAAATGTTATCACTACAACAACTTCTGCCCATGCTGGGCAAGGAGGCTTGGCTAGTTACTTTGGACCTCAAGGAGGCATACCTGCATGTCCCAATCAGACAATTGTGCAGAAGATACCTCAGATTTATAGCAGGCTCAATGCATTACCAATTCTCTGCACTGCCCTTTGGCTTATCTACTGTGCCCAGGGTCTTCACAGAATGCCTGGCACCAGTAATTGCATTTTGCAGACAAAAAGGAATTCAAATATATCCCTACTTGGTTGACTGCCTTATTCAAGCAGAGAGCAAGGACATTCTTCTAAAGCATCTGGCGTTTGTAAAAAGATTGCTAATTTGCCTAGGGTACACAGTAAACATAAAAAAATCAAAGCTAGTGCCCTCTCAAGAGATAATATTCCTGGGTGTAAGCTTAAATACAACTGTCCAGATGGCTTATCTCACGCCAGACAAACAAAGGCAACTGACTCATTACTTTCAAATGATGGCAACAAAGACCCAGCTCCCTGCAAGAAAAATTCTGCAGGCCCTGGGTTTCATGGCATCTTGCATTCTACTAATTCCATATGCCAAACTGCATATGAGGAAACTACAATGGTATCTAAAAAGTGTTTGGACTCAGCAATGTCACAGCCTAGAGATAATCATAACCTTGATTCCCTGCCTACAACAGGAGTTTCGATGGTGGTCCCAGGCCTGTCACCACAACAAGGGACAGCCTTTCACCTTACCTACAGCCAGGCAGACAGTAACAACGGATGCATCGGATTATGCCTGGGGAGCACATATGGCAGGAAAATGTATTCAGGGCACGTGGCCCAAGGAACAAATGCATCTTCACATCAATCAAAAAGAGATGCTAGCTGTACAGAATGTCCTGACAGCCTTCAAGGACCTAATACATCCAGGACAACTATTAATAAAGACAAACAATACCACAGTTATGTGGTACATAAACAAGCAAGGGGGCACACATTCCTACCCCCTATGCAGACAAGCCATGACTTTGTGGAACACAGCACTGACCTACCAGGTACATCTGCAAGCACAATTCCTGCCAGGAACAAAAAATACACTGGCAGACGAACTAAGCAGAAATCTCATGGATCCTCACAAATGTAAGCTAAATCCACAAGTGTTCAACATGATAACAAGGGAATGGGGACGCCCAGACATAGATCTTTTTGCCTCCCCTCACAATTACCAAATACAGAAATTTTGCACAAGGACTTATCACTCTCAAGCATGGAAAGTGGATGCTCTATCATTCAGCTGGAAAAACCTGACGGTCTATGCCTTCCCTCCGATGCCTCTTCTCACCAAGGTGCTTCTAAAAGTCAGACGAGAGGCCAAAAATGATCCTAATTGCACCGGACTGGCCACGCCAGCACTGGTACCCAATCCTAAAGACCTTGTTCCAAGCCCCACCTTGGCCTCTACCTCAAATCCCTCATCTTCTGACACAGCAAAACAATCATATTCTGCACAGTCAACTCAGAACCTTAAACCTGGCAGCATGGCAGATAATGTAGCCACTCAGACTGCACCTCTCTCTAAAGCTGTTATGGATGTAATTTTGGAAGCCAGGAGACCCAGCACTAGGAAATCTTATGCAGAAAAATGGAAGAGATTCCGTACTTGGAACCAGGCACAAGGGCTCGACCCACTGGTCCCTAATATTCCTCAGATTTTACAATACCTGACTGAGATGTTGGACAAAAGCCTATCTTTTTCATCTATTAAAATCCATGCCTCTGCCATTTCAGCTCATTACAATATGGATCCTCCTATTTTTTCACATCCTCTACTACGACAGTACCTTAGAGGGGCAAATAATATAAGACCCCCTAGGAGAGCACCAGTACCTACTTGGGATCTCAATTTTGTTTTAGAAAAACTAACATTGCCTCCATTTGAACCAGCCAGCACAGCAGATCTAAAATTCTTGTCATGGAAAACTGCTCTGCTCTTAGCAATAACTTCAGCAAGAAGAGTCTCAGAGTTACAGGCATTGATGGCTGTGGTACCTTTCCTCATTTTTCACCAGGACAGGTTTTCTCTAAGGACGAACCCAACATTCATGCCAAAAGTGGTCTCCAATGTGGCTTTAAACCAAACCATTCATTTGCCTACTTTCTACCCAAATCCCCAGAATAAAGGGGAAAGACTTCTGCATGCTTTGGATATACACAGACAGCTATGATTTTACTTGGACAAAACAAAAGCTTTCAGAAAAACTGAGCAACTGTGTGTAGCATATGCTGCAGGATCACAAGGAAAACCTATTGCAAAGCAGACAATCTCCAAATGGATAGGACACTGCATCCGCTTCTGTTATGCACAACATGGCAAATCTGTGCCAGTGGGCATTAGGCCTCATTCTACCAGAGCAGCAGCCACTTCAGCAGCTTTCCTCAGAGGGGCACCAACCAAAGACATATTAGAAGCTGCAACCTGGAGCTCAGTGCACACTTTTATCAAGCACTACCACCTACCTCTCTACTCCAAATCCAGAGCAGGCTTTGCCATTGCAGTTCTGCAGGGCTTGTTAGCCTCGCCAAATCCAATCTAGACCAAGCCACACAACCTCAGCTTTGGGATTCTACCCAAGTGTAATGACTGCAACAGTGAAACACGATGAACATAGTACAGTTGTGCGTCTACCATAAATGTAGATGTTCGAGTGTATTCACTGTTGCAGTCCAGGTTACCCACCCACCATCCCCCTCTTTGCTGGGACTATTCTGTACTTCTCAATTCTATACAACTTATGTGGTGTATTTGCTTGTAGATGAAGGAAATGTTTATAGTAATATATGCATGGTTGTTTGGCATATTTTTATCTTTTCAGCCTTCATATCTGGGGGCACCTGACATCTGGGACAAGAAAAACTGAAGAAAATGGCTTCAGCTGCAACTTTTATACCCCTGGCACACTGACGTCAGGGAAGAGGCGACAGCAACCGACGCCGGGCCAAGACTTTGAAACTCAGGCCGACTGCGGGTGGCCTGCCAGCAGGATAACCCAAGTGTAATGACTGCAACAGTGAATACACTCGAACATCTACATTTATGGTAGGTACACAACTGTACTTTCTGCAGGGCCTTATAGCCGCTCCTAATGCTATTTAGTTCCATCCTCCCATCCATAGCTTTGGGATTCTACCCAAATGTAATGACTGCAACAGTGAAACACGAAGAACATAGTACAGTTGTGTACACTTACCATAAATGTATATGTTCGAGTGTATTCACTGTTGCAGTCCGGGTTACCCACCTGCCATCCCCCTTTTCTATAACTTCTCTTTCCTTCACTATAGTCTAAAGCCTTTGTGGTGTATTTGCTTTTAGATGAAGGTAAAGTTTATGTTGCTAAAAGTGCATTTACATATATTGCTGTTTATATATATATATATATATCTTTATTTTTTTTTTTTTTGCTCCCCATTTGGGGGGCACTTGACATCTGGGGCAAGAAAAACTGAATAAAATGGCATCGGCTGCATGTTTTATACCCCTGACGACCTGATGTCATGGAAGAGGAAACAGCAACTGATGCAGGACCCAAGACTTTGTTATTCAGGCCAACTGAGGGCAACCTGCCAGCAGATTACCGAAATGTAATGACTGCAACAGTGAATACACTCGAACATCTACATTTATGGTAAGTATACACAACTGTACTTTTCTTGTTGTGCGAGCTACTTGCATCTTGCAGACGTTGTACAGTCTTGATGGTCTAGTGGTAGCTCCGCACCATGTTTCAACTGGAAAGTCCTCACCCCATATTTTAACTGGTTCTGACCATTTGAATGTAAGCAGAGTAGTCAGAAAGTTTGCACAAGATGCACATTCCCAGAATCCCCACTACAATGTACTTTAATGCTCGTGTTTTAGATCCATCCCACAGTAGAAGATAATGCAGTTTTCATTGTCAAGGAACCACCCTCCCTCCCTATGAGTGTTTTAATAACAATGCTTATTGGCTAGGGAACTTCTTTTTCTTGTAATTAATAAGGCTTGTTGCTTTGACTCCCCTCTCCCCTCTGAACATAATATGTAGAATAATATTTTTTGTCTGGTGCACAACGCCTATATATGGATTATAATTCTGTTCATAGCCTAAGGCAACCCATGCACTACTTTTACATGAAAGTATATAAATGATCACTGTTCAGGATTGCTCCCTCTCCTTTCTTTTCCCAACATACTGGACTGTCTCCCTACATGGATTTGGTCTGATACTCTGCCTTATTAGTTAAGCAACTGTGATTCATGAACAAGCTGCTTATCTTGGCCTTTCAGTAAAATTAAAATTCTGCCAGGCCAGTTTGTCATACATATATGTTTCAACAGCCACACATTTATACACAGACTTCATGGTGGCAGGGTGGTCAGAGAGAGATAGGTGGTGGGATGGTAGGGAGGATACCAAAAGAACTTATTGGTGCTTGGATCCCTGTTTGCCTATGTAACATATCTTGAAGTAAAACAAGGACAATTTAAATTTTTGAAAGAAACAGGTCCACTTTCTGATGTAAGTCATGGGCAGCTGTCTATGATCCTTCAATTACCGAGGCACCACAGGGAGGGTGTAGCAGGTCACAACATTCATTTCTTTAGTGCTGTGGTCAGTTGGCCATAATGCTACTCTGCAGCATGCTTTGCTACAGCAGATGGTGTTGCTGTGGTCAGTTTGACATAATGCTACTCTGCAGCATCCTTTGCTACAGCAGATGGTGTTGCTGTGGTCAGATTGACATAATGCTACTCTGCAGCATGCTTTGCTACAGCAGATGGTGTTGCTGTGGTCAGTTTGACATAATGCTACTCTGCAGCATCCTTTGCTACAGCAGATGGTTGCTGTGGTCACTTTGGCATAATGCTACTCTGCAGCATCCTTTGCTACAGCAGATGGTGTTGTGGTCAGGTGGGCATAATGCTATTCTGCAGCATCCTGTGCTACAGCAGATGGTGTGCTGTGGTCAGTTTGGCTTAATGCTATTCTGCAGCATCCTGTGCTACAGCATATGGTGTTGCTGTGGTCATTTTGGCATAATGCTGCTCTGCAGCACCCTTTGATACAGAACATGGTGTTGCTGTGGTCAGTTGGGCATAATGCTACTCTGCAGAATCCTGTGCTACACCAGATGGTGTTGCAGGAATTTCATAGACTGCTTTGTCAAACTGCTGACATAGTTGTGCTACAGACGTCATGGCATTCTCTGTCTTCATAAATCATCATTAGAAATTCAGAAGTAGCCTAGTGATGTTTATGTTTAATGAGCAGATAATGCAGTCTTGGGCCAAATCAGTCTCACAGTATGCCGTAACATGCTGTTTTTAATGAAGGAATTTCCTATAACTAGGTGGTCCAAGTGGTCAGGTAATTATCGTAGTGCTCAAGTGCTGCATTCATTTCCCAGTGGCTGAAGGATAAATTGGACTTATTTTAAATAAAATTAAATCCATTCTAAGTGAGGACATTGTTGATTTGCACTAATGGATGAGAAGCAGCTAATGTGGCCATGGCGTATGCCAGTGTACATGCTGACATCACTGTCTGCCCACTACCTAACTGCAGCATTTTTATATGTGCCGTTTGGAAGTCTAAACAAGTGTTAGACGCAGTAGTGTGCCTCCTAACACTTTGAAAAGTAAACTGTGATTCCAATACAGTAAATTACAAAATGTGTTAATACGTTGCAGGCATTTTTGCAAGGGGACTTCACTCTCTGACATGGGGAGTTTGTGTCTCTACACCTGTGCTACTACATGTAATATATATATATATATATATATATATATATATATATATGTGTGTGTGTATATATATATATATATATATATATATATATATATATATATATATATGTGTGTGTATATATATATATATATATATATATATATATATATACACACACACATATATTTTGTTTGTGTCTTTTGGCTTTTCCCGGTTAGGGGTCATCACAGTGGAACTCCGGTCCGCTAATGATTGGCAGTTGATTTTTACATACCGGCTTGCCAGGCCTGACGCACAACCTTCAACGAAGGTATGCCCATTCACGCATGTCTCCACGCAGAAGACGCTCTAGCTGAGAATCGAACCAGACAGCGTCTTACTGTGAGGTGACAATGCTGCCGCATATATATATATATATATATATATATATATATATATATATATATATATGCAATGAAAACTTCTCAAAACACTTTTAAAATAAAGAAACTGAGAGCCAATAACTAGTGCTTTCATCCAGAAAAGAAGAAAATGGCTTTGGCTGCATCTTTTATACCCCTGGCGCACTGCCGTCAGGGAAGAGGCGACAGCAACCAACGCCGGACCAGGACTTTGGAATTCAGGCCGACTGCGGGTAGCCTGCCAGCAGGATAACCCAAGTGTAATGACTGCAACAGTGAAATACGATGAACATCTGAAATTACGTATAAGCTAACATTTAAACTTCCTCCTCTGAACTGAGTAAAAGACAGACATTTATGTAGATCATAGAATCATCATGTTTTTTACCCAAAGCATTAAGCTGTTATTATGTATGGTTGAATATTTGTTTCTTGCATTTTGTTGACCAGGTTATTTCCGCTGGCCCTGTGTGTCAGATTAGTTAAGACATGTGTACAGATTTAGGAAGCATTGGCAACGACAAAGAAGAAACTCTCCAGTGTTGGGAGGTCAGTTGAGGTATGATTGTGGAGAGCTTGTAGTGCATGATGCAGCTGGTGCTGATAGAGGAAATGGGGAACACGCAGAAAACCAAAATGGTAGCAGGAAGCTGCTGATAATGCATACATTGGAAAAAATTAAGGAGACGTTGTTAAAGATTAGACTTTACTGTCTTTACTGATTAAGAAAATAGAGCTTCAGTGCAGCTTGGAACCCCATAAGTAAAATGCCAGAAACAAAATGTCTTTTCTGTAGAGTCTGGCATTTTTCTGGCCATAAGGCCAGGCTGGCAAGTTAAAGAAACATTTGAACTCGGAAGAAAAGGCATTACACAATTTGGAAGTGAAGAGCCAGGAACTTGAATGAGCAAGTACAGCTGAATTTGGATATGGAGGATAAAGAGATATTACAAGCAGCAAGCTGGTCTTGGACACATGATCAGTACACTGCAAGAGTATGGACTTGGAGAGGGGCAGACTTTGAGAATGTGTTAAAGCAGGATAATTTGACTAAGAAAAGTGGTATGTACAAAACCATGATATAGAAAAAAGTCACATTAATGTGGAATATAAGTGATCTTGGCAGCAACTACAGGAGAAAAATTGTGTTGAAACAAAAAAGCCTATAGACCAGAAGATACTCATTTTTTTTTTTCTCCACTTCAAGGAAGGGGGAGATATTTTGAAATCAGTTTCTGAGAAGAAAAAAGTTGTCCACTAGGAGGAGATGATAATGATGGGAATTCTGAAACATTTGAAAAAAAAGACTAGGATTTTAACATTTTTAGAAACAAATCCTTTTGTGAATATTTTTGTCAAATGTATACTTATTGAATGTTTAATTTTTCAGTGTCTAACGACAAAAAAGTAATTGGTCCACCTTATAGCCAAAATGTATAAGGGAAACTGACATTAGTTAACTGGGAATAAAAAAAAAATTAAGTTACAGAGTATGTAAAACAGAAGGAATCACATGTGTCAGGTAAAGTATTTGGCTATAACATAAAGCAGGTCCATCTTAGATAGGTCAGCGATAGTTACATGTAAACTTCTCTATGATGCCTTTTTGGTATATGAATGCTTCTTGAATTTTGGAAACAGTAGTGTATTTAAATGCTTGGTAATAGAGGAAGAATATCCTGTTGAAATTTCGTGCAGAAGTGGTGCTTTAAACAAAGTGCTATCATCATTACAGTTAAAGTCCAAAACAAAATGTAAGATTCATTTCTGCCGAGACAAATCATAGCAGTATTAGCATCACAATTTTAGAATAAGTGCAAAATATTTTCCTCTGATGAGGTACATGAATGCCTCTAAATTGCAAGATGAAATCTTGATCATGGTTCAAATAATGCAAAACTACAATAAAATTATATAAATTGAATTGCAACAGGGAGATAAAATGTATAGTACTCGTGCACATAGCAGTGAGTTAAATATTACAGACATTATAAGATGGCTGCAGACTGTAATATTTTGGAGAAGTATGACCTAGTTTTTAGCATATCCTTGTCCCTGTAAATATGTTTCTTCATTTCTTATGTAAATGGTTCTTTGAGATCAATGCTCTATCCTGGTAAATAAATATAAACAAACACATATAAATAGTTTTGATTCGGGGGGAGAGAGGGTTAGGCAGTGAAATGGACGACAAAAGTGGGGTTAAAATGTCACTGCTTTTATGCATTTTAGAAGTAGTTTTTGAATAGATGAAGAAACTGGTGCTGTTTTGTATTGGGCAACCTAAAATGTTTTTGGAAATATTAAGAAATGTAATATAAAGTGTGACAAAGGATGGTGTAGACAAGAGTGATTTTAAGTATTCTGTAACTTATGTACAACTGTCATAAAAAGTCAAAAGGGCACTTAGATTGACTTTCCTGAAATAACTGATTGATAATAGCAGACTGATCTGGTACCAAAGAAGTAGGACAAAAAAGAAAAGCAGAAGGGATTGGGATGTAGGGAAGCTGAGGTTGTTGTAGTGGGAAAAGAGGAAGAAACTGTTGAAGTATCTACAGATGTGTGTTAAAATGACACCGACATGGGAAATGATGCCTTTTATACAACTAAGGAGAACAAGGGTGCAAAGAACAACACTTGCAAGAAGCTTGTTTCAAAAACTTGAGAGTTTACAATACAGTCAATATAAAAAGTTTACACACCCCTGTTAAAATGCCAGGTTTTTGTTATATAAAGAAATGAGACCACAATAAATCATTTCAAAACTTTTCCCACCTTTAATGTGACCTATAACCTCTACAGTTCAGTTAAAAAATAAACAAATCTGTTAGGGGAAAAATATAAAAAAAAAAATTGTACAATAAGCTAATTGCATAAGTGTGCACACCCTCAAATTAATACTTTGTTGAAGCACCTTTTGATTTAATTACAACATTCAGTCTTCTTAGATAGGAGTCTATCAGCATGGAACATATTGACTTGGCAATATTTGCCCATTCTTCCTTGCAAAAGTGCTCCAAATCTGTCAGATTGCGAAGGCATCTCTTGTGCACAGCCCTCTACAGGTCACCCCACAGATTTTCTATTGGATTTAGGTCTGGGCTCTGGCTGGGCCATTCCAAAACTTAAATTTTTTTCTGGTGAAGCCATTCTTTTGTTGATTTGGATGTATGCTTGGGGCCATTGTTGTGTTGAAATGTGAAATTCCTCTTCATCTCCAGCTTTCTAGCAGACACCTGAAGGTTTTGGGCCAAAAGAGACTGGTAATTGGAACTGTCCATAATTCCCTCCACCTTGACTAAAGGCCCAGTTCCAGCTGAATAAAAGCAACCCCAAAATATGATACTGCCACCACCATGCTTGAACGTGGGGATAGTGTTCTTTTGGTGATGGGAAGTGTTGTTTTTGTACCAAACATACCTTTTGGAATTGTGGCCAAAAAGTTCAACCTTGGTCTCATCAGACCATAACACATTTTCCCACATGCTTTTGGGAGACTTGATGTATTGTTTTGTAAATTTTAGCCGGGCTGGAATGTTTTTCTGTGTAAGAAAAGGGTGCCATCTTGCAACCCTACCCCATAGCCTAGACATATGGAGACTACGGGAGGTTGTTGTCGCATGTATTATAGAACCAGTACTTGCCAGAAATTTCTGCAGCTCCTTCAGTGTAGTTGTAGGTCTCTTGGCAGCCTCCCTGACCAGTTTTCATCTTGTTTTTTCATCAGTTTTGGAGGAAGGTCCAGTTCTTTGCAACATCACTGTTGTCCCATATTTTCTTCACTTTTTGACGACTGTCTTCACTGTGTTCCATGGCATATCCAATGCTGTAGAAATTTTTTTGTACCCTTCTCCTGACCTGATACCGTTTAACAATGAAATCCCGCTGATGCTTAGTAAGATCTCTGTGAACCATGGCCTCTGCTGTAAAAGGCAACTGAGTAAATGTCAGGAAAATCCTACTAGGACAGCTGAACTTTATTTGGGGTTAGTCAGAGTCTCTTTAATTGATGGCAGGTGTGTACCCAAGAAAACTGAATGTTGTAATTAAATCAAAAGGTGCTTTAACAAAGTATTAGTTTAAGGATGTGCACACTTATGCAACCAGCCTATTGTACATTTTTATTTTTTATATTTTTTCCCCTAACAGATTTGTTTATTTTTCAACTGAATTGTACACGTTATATATCACATTAAAGGTGGGAAAAGTTTTGAAATTATTTATTGTGGTCTCTCTTTTTTATATCACAAAAACCTGGCATTTTAACAGGGGTGTGTAAACCTTTTATGTCCAATGTATGTTTAAACTGATCACACATTATGCATTTAGTTCAGTACTGCAGTACTACTTCTGGGTCTGTCACACAGTAGGAACATCATTTTATGTTATGACCTAGCATCATCAGTGCTCTGAGACTTACAAAGTTTGGCTGCCATGTGTCGGAATTCTTGGAAATTAAGGAGCAGCAGCAGTGTTAGGAATGTAGTTCTTATGCAAGAGCTGGTTATCTTTATTGTTCTTGATTGGACAGGCCTGCCAGAAAGGCATTGCTTTCAACAGTCCAGATTTTTGCCTCACATTTTTGGTCTGTTTCTAATAAAATTTGTAGTTTTCTGTAAATTACTGAGGATTGAAGTTACTGAATAATGGTATATGTTTGAGTTTCAGACTTTATATCCTTCTGAAACTACACGCTAACATAAATTTTGTTATTCTAGCAACTTTCTAATAGCAGTGTTTAAAATCTGTCACTATTTTTGGGCATATGTTCATAAGTTCATAGGTGTTTATTAGGCTAACGACCACAAGGGCCTTTTGTAAGCCTAGCCATGCATCCGAAATCTCTTGACAAGTTCTGATACCTTTGATAAGTGTAAGCATGGGCCTGGGAGATGAACCATTTACAGGTTACCTCTGTCCATTAGAGACATAGGTACCAAATCAGGGATGAATTTCTGTTTTCCCATCCAATTGTCCAAGTTGCACTTGAATTGGGTTAGGGAGAAACTCTGCTTCACATGGATGGGGAGCCTGTTCCATAGATGGGTAGTCCCTGGAAGAGATACCTTTCTATCCAATTTATATCGCAAGGTTTAGGTCTTTAGAATGGGTTATTCTGGTGTTGTTTGTTTTGTGGATATGCAGGAGGTCCATCAGAGTGGGATCTGACAATACCCTGTATGCCAGGCATAGATCTCCCCTCAAAAGCCTGTAGGAGACAGAATACATTATTTTAGGTTTTGTCCAGATTTCTTGTGCTAAGAGGTATTCGAAAGGCTAGTTTTGTGGGTGGAGAAGGTACACCTGGGTGTGTATGTATGTGAAAGCAGGTATCAAACAATTCCCCCAGTAGTTATAGTCTTTTGATCACAGATAAGTTATTGTTAACAGCAGTATGCTGTGTTTGTGTACCAAAATTGTAGATCAGTATGTGTGTATATACTTTTAAGAAGCTATCGAAGAGCTTGCACAAGTGTATAAATACTCCGCACGTGCGAGCCTGACTGCCATTTTGTAGTTAGCTGTTGAAATGTAAACATGTATGTATATAAGCTCTGTTAACCAGTTCGTTCATAGTTAAAGATGTTGCTATCCATCCTGATGTGTTTGTATGTATTAAAGCATCTGAACAAACCCCCCAAGCCTTGTTATATGTTGTAGAGATGAACGAGCAACATGGTGTCAGAAGTGGCATGTCTAAAGGACATGGTGTCAGAACCAGTATATCTAAAAGGAAGGAGTTAGAAGGGCATACTGAAGGGGTATGAGGTCAGAAACGGCTTCGCTAAAACAATTTAACACAATTGTTTAGATGCTGGTGGAATATAAAGGAGTGGATCATTTCCCAAATGTGCAAACTTCAAAAATGTGTCAGAAACAAATTTCAGGTATTAATCTTGCTCAGCAGTATTTCTTTTCGCTTAATATGTAACAGGCATACAGAACATTCTAAATAATTTTTGCATAAACCGATATGTACAATGTTGATAAAATATTCAAATTACTACAGAAAATGTTTGAAATAAAGTCTGAATTGCATAAAACAAATAAAACAAGGGGAAACGACCACATTTTCACAAAGCATATGTATTTTTCATATTAAGCAAAGATATTTGAGTTATCAGAAGTATATAAAGTGTTCGCATGTTTGTGCAACGTTACAGTGAAGCTATTTCACAGAGTACAGCCATTGCAGAGCATATTTCACAAAGTACAGTATTTTAAAGAATTTATAGTGCATTTGAATGTTGTTGCAAGCTCACAGAACAGTTTGTTCGTACATAATTACAAGGGCCATATTTTCAATGTGTTTGTGTATATTTTGTGGGCATGGTAGACTGATTTCGAAAACCCAGTGTACTTGTGTTTGACAATAATATTGCCAAGAACTGGAGAGTGTTTGAGCAAGAGTACGACACTTTCACAGGCTGCATTTTCTGATAAAGATGACTGTATAAAGGCATTTATTCTGCTTAATTTAGCTGGGTCAGATGCTGTAGAAACAGAGCGATCATTTGTATATGTACCTGCTCTCTATACAGGAGGGGGAAAACCATCATATTGTTGTACAGGCTGAGTCAAGAGAGGACACAGAGTGCTTAAAACATAAATTTAGAGAAATGTGTAACCTCTAGACAAATGTTACAATGGAAAGGCACTTATTTTACACAAGGGATCAAAAGCCTGTCGAAACTTTTGCAGCATATATAACTGACCTGAGAAATAAAGCTAAAACGTGCAGATTTGGTGATTTAAGGGATGAGTTGATAAAGGACAGACTTGTGTGTGGCATAAAAGATGATGCTGTGGGAAAGATTTTGCTTTGTGACAGTGATTTAACTTTGAATAAGGCCATTGAGATTTGTCAGATATACAAGCTCACAGAAAAGCACACAAATATGCATATAAATGAGAATAGCTCTAGAAGGCACAGTGATAAGGCTTGTGTTGATAGTATGTAGCACTTTATTAAAAGAAACAGCCCAAGCACGTTGTGGCAACTGTAACCCTTGCAGCACTCACTGGTAAACCCCAGAACTTTCTAGCAAATTCCAGAGTTTACACAGTCTCAGTGAAGCATAAGAGTCAGCAAACTCAAAGCATGGGCCCCAACCTAGTTTCATTGCCAACTGTCATAATTGTGGTGGAAACCATGAATCTAAAAGGCAAAATGTTTAGCTTTTGGTTAACAGTGCCACAAATGCAGTAAATGGAATTATTTCAAAAGATTTTCTAAATTAAAAGGCCCATATTCTTTCATTAAGAGGGAACATTTTAAGAAATGAGTTGATTAGTTAGACAGTGGCAGCTCCATTCTTTGTTGATGGTGTGTCAGTGCATTACGAAACAGTTAATGCAGTAGATTTAAGGGCAAAGAATGAAGCATTTTGTACTGTTCGGATAAACGGCAAACCCATAGAGCTCAAAGCTGACTTAGGTTCCAAGTGCAATGTTATGTCTGCAGAAACACTTGCTATAGTGTGTAAAGGCGAAAGGCTTGATTTGGCAACGTGTGCGAAACTTGTTGCTTATGGAGATGAAGAAATTCAAACCAAAGGCTCAGTAGTGCTTTCATGTTATTTTTCTGGAAGAGTCTATGACTTATGTGTCGTTAGCCTAGTAACTTCCTATGATCCCTAACTCTTCTCAATAGTTTTTGTAAATCACACTTTTATGTTCTTAAGGGAGGAGTCAGTAAATGGGTACAAAACCAGCTAAATCACATTAGTGTAAGCTGAATTTTGTGATCAGACACAAACACGAAACGTGGTGTACTCATTTGTAAGATGGTTACTTTTGAGGGTCACGCTTTGTGTTCATGCTGACGCCTCCAACAAAATGTCACAGCTTTTATTTGAGGCAGTTTTTCTGATTTCCCCTCAGTCAAATGAAGCTTCCTCTTTCAAAAGGAGCTCACTTTAGGAGAACGGTCTCTGTGTAAAATGAGCTGAAAATTTTCACTTGTGCTGTTTGAAGAAGAAAATGAAGACAGATGCATATTTTGTCATTTTAAGTTACATAATTAATATTACTTATTTAGGAAACAACAAAAACCAAAAGAAAATTAGTAGAACAGTAGGAAATAATAACTTTACAACACAAAGAAATCATGTGAATTATGTACTTGATTTAGCCTCAGTTAAAGATTTGGTCAGTTCACCCATAAAGCTGAAATTCTAGTGTTCCCACCTTTACTTATTTTTTTTAATGTGTAGAGTAACACAAAAATAATACCAGACATTGATTTTTACTACATTCATTTAAGCTTGTTATGGTACAAATCTTCAGACAACACAGCTCAGCAGAGAATAGTGTTTATGAAGAGAACACATGTACATGGGACACAAATCACTATAGTGTTTATGAAGAGAACACATGTACATGGAACACAAATCACTCAAGGTCTTGTCTGCCAGAACTTAAGAAACGTTATTATTTTATTTTATTTTTAAGTCTAAACCTTAAAAAGTGTATCTATTAAAATATAGCCACTGATGAATTAAAAATGAACACCTTCGCATTATTTTTGCTAGTGAAGTCATTGTCCATTAAACATAATGTTGCTGAAACATTAACCTTACTTCTGATTGTGACACTGATGAAAATGTTGTTCATGCTGAAGAAGAAGACGACGAATCACGAAGTCTCATCTCTGACCAGGATGACATTGCTGAATCATTGGATTTAACTTTAGGACACAACCACAATGGCATTGCTGAAAAGTCTCTAACTTCACTTCTGGATACAGTGATTTCCCTGTGTTTTTGTCTGGCCTTCTTGACGTGTGACACATAGATCCAGGTGGGCAGGAGTTTGCATCATTTGGCAGTGGTGATGGTAAGCAAGATCAGGAGGGCTCCTTTCCATCTAGGTCACAGTTGAAGTAGGCTGTTTCTCTGCCTGTAAAGTTTGTCTGTGGTGATGCTGCAAAACAGAGAGGCGACACTTGCAGTAAAGCAAAATAGATTCATCAACATTTTGTAGCCCCATATTTTTAGGTAGGGGTATGATCAGCATTCTCAATGGTCTTCCCAAGAAGATTTGTTAGTGAGAAAATGTCCTAGGGCTGCTAACTGCATTTTGCACATTAAACAACACTGAGGCAGTGTTTCTGGCCATTTAAGACCTCACATAACTTTGCAAGTCTAGTCTTTACAGCCCAAGTCATCTTGTCTACAATCCCTGAAGCTTCTAATCTGTGTGGGCAATGGTATTACATGTTTATTTTTAAGCTATTGCTTATCTGTTGTATCACTTGACTTTTGAAATGCATTCTTTGATCAGATTGGATCAACAATTAACATTAAATCTGGATATCAGTTTAGAGAGGAGTTTCTTAGCTACAGTAATTGCATCATTTTTGCACAAAGATAACTTTTACCCATCCAGGAAAAACATCAACAATCAGCAAAACATATTTAAACTTCTGTGTTTGTGGGAGTTCAATAAAGTCCCACTGCACACAACAGAATGGTCCCCATGGCTTTTTCAGAGACTGTGTTATTCTAAACAAGTAAGACATCTAGTTACAAAATGCTGAATGGCTTATGAAATGTGAGGGGCATACCAATCATTCAACATTTGTTTTATTAATCCATTTTTTCCAAGCTTAAACCAATTGAGTTAGAAAAGTACATGGGGCTTCTAGCCGCCCAATTGGGTGGTGCAGCAGTAGATCCAAAGAATGACTGCAGCTATCACAGACCCTCATCACCCTTTCAGTGTCATTAGTCTGTTTTTGAAAAGATAATTCCTACAAAGCAACATATATGTTAGTTTTGTGAAATTACTGCAAAATTGAAGTTAGAATAGGATAAGACAGTGCAACTGGTCTAATTAGAATAGGATAAGACAACTGGTCTAACCGTCATATCTGCAAAACAATTTCCTTTTTAGTTGTATGAATCATCAGTTTCATGTGCAATGTATTTGACCACTGCATCATCCCTTGCCAATAATAGTGAATGTTTTAATCCCCAAGAGTAAGAGCAACTGCCATTTCCACCAAGCATGCAGTTGTGGCCACCGCCCTAAGGGAAGTAGGAGTGGGCTGCTGTTACAAGATCAAGATTTGTACTAAAATAAGCACTCGGTATAAAACCTTCATTCGTGAGTTCTACTAATAATCCTAATGCTACTTTATTTCACTCACAACAAAATAGAAAAAAATATTTTTTAATAATCTGGTAATCCAAGCGCAGGCAGGTTGGAAAGTAATTTTTTAAACTGAACAGAAGCCTGTTAATGATGTTCTCGCTAGGACAGTGGTTCAGGAGTATCTTTCTTTAATAATTCTAACAACGGTCGTAATACTTTTGCATAAATAGAAATCTGTTGTCTGCAGTAACCTGCCAGTCTTGGGGAAAGCCTGTAGCTGTTACATTGTGGGGCTTGGTGCAGCTTGTATAGCAGTAATGCTCAAGGGTAGAATTTGTCTATAGCCTTCTGAAAAAAAAGTGTCCCAAGTATTGATCATGTGATTTCTATAGCTGCTATGTTTCTTTATTGACTTCTAAACCTTATTCTGCTAGTCTGATTAAAAGAAAGATTGCAAGTATCTTGTTTACAGTTGTGATAAGACGTTGATGCTAAAAGCAAATCATCTAGCTACTTACAGTATTAAAGCAGAGCCACACAGGAATTTATTTTTGTGCAACTGTTTCTTCATTTATTTAAAGAAAAGAGTGAGTAATAGTACATATCCATGTGGCAATCTTGTGCATGTATATTGTTGTCATCTGTATGTAAATGTAAGCAAATTCTGACTATCTAGTTGTTAAGGGATAGAGAAGAAAGCAGAAGAAATATCTATCACCAAAAGGTGGTAGTGGTCGGTCACATGGAACTTAGCATTGTGCCATGGTTAGGCACTACAGGAAAAGTGGATACTGTGCATTGGCTGCTTGTTAAGCCTTGTATGAATCTTTAAGTCTTTTTTCCTGTTTTTTAACTGGTAATATAGGCATGTTACATGGGCTTTGAAATGGGGCAGTTAATCCTTGTTGGAGTAATGCAGAAATGACAGGTTCAACTCCTTTCTCTGCTTTATTTGATAATGGGTTCTGAACTGCCATAGACATGCACTTTTACAGGTTCAGCTTGTTTTATAAGCCCATTGTCTTTATCACAAGTAGTTCAGAGCTGTGGAGTGACGGTTCCCAGCCCTTCCAAATCAGCGATATCTGCAGGCTGTTCTTACATCAGTACTGCAAAGAAAATATCTTCGTCTGCACAAACATCAGCTGAATACATACCCAAAGGAGAGGGTTCATTTGGAATGTCAAGGAAACCTCCATCTGGAGTGCAGCAAAGAGTACATTCTAATTTATGTAGTAAATCTCTGCCCAAAAGATTTAATAGGGCAGTCTTTAATACAATAAAAATGTTCTTTTAGTGGACCTATTTGAATTGGAATAGTCTTTGTTTCTGGGTAATACAGAGGAACTTCGGACGCTCCCACACCTCAAACTGTTTTCATTGATAGTGACAGATTTTTGGCATTTGATAACTGAATCTTTGATCTAGCTGCTCCTGTGTCAACAAGAAAGGCTAGGGAAGAGAAGAGTTCCACTCTGTAATATTAACAAAGGGACCTTCTTGATCAAGTGGTACCAAGGGAAATAGCTGTGTTTCCTGTTGATGGCTATCCTAATGTTCTTGTTGCCGTACTGGAGTCTGCCAAGCAGTGCTCCAAGTCTGAGGATGTCTTTCTGCTTCCTGTGGTACTTGAACATTTCATAAATTTCTCTGTTGGAAAAACATATTCATTTGTGAGGAAAGTGGGCATTTATTATGTCAGCATCCAGTTTGCCTATAATTAAAACGGAGACTAAAGCACTATTCATACTTTGGGGCTTGTGGTGATGTAGGAGTGTAAAAGTTCTGTTGGCATTGCCTGGGGTTTGTGGAGAACAGAATTTAAATCTATGTCTTTGTCTGAAAATCTTCCTCCCCCTTCCTGTTCCCCATAAATCAGTTTTGAATTGTTGGAACTAAACATCTACTAATTTCTTTTGTTGTTCCTTTTCTCTAACTATATTGTCTGCTGCATATTGTGCTTGGTTAACAGTTTTATGAATGCCTATCCTTGGCCAATTTAAACAAACCTGTTCTTGAACTGGTGGAAATAAGCCTTTTACAAAAGTTGCTAACAACCCACTGGCTGACTCCCCTTCTGTAGGTTCTGCATGCCCAGAAAAGGATTAAAATGCATCCATCATACATTATACATTGCAAGTATGCATCAGTGGATTCCTTCTCTTATTGTACAAATTTCTTAATTCTTGTCCAGTTAGGTGTTAGGGGGCATGCTGTAGTGACAGCTTTTAGTAAATCAACCCCAGGATAAACTATAGCCCTAAATATGAACAAGTACCTATTAATACTTTACACCTCCTTACTCTTACTTCTTCACTCACTTCCTTACATCTATCAATTTCTGTCCCCCAATTCTTTCTAAGTATGCCTGGGCCCTGTTTTTCTTCTCAGTTCGTATTGCAGTTCCTTTTTGCATTATATTACCTTGCCTTTGTTTTCTCTATAAAGTGACTAAATTTTTCTCTCAATATGAAATCATTGTCATATGAGTTGCATCACCAATGATTTCCCATTATATCTAATTTGGTATTATTTAATCTGTAGATGTTTCTGCATTATTTTTTTAAGATTTTAAAATTATCGTTCTTAAAATGTTTTCATAATACTTTGGATATTTTTTCCCTGGGCCTCTTCTGAAAATGGGCACCTACCCATTCGGACATTCCCAGTAATCAAATGTCAATAAATAATTGTCTCTAGCAGTAAGAAACCATCATCTGTGTGTTTTAGAATGTTATTGCCTATAGTAAATTTTTCCTATATTTTCTAAAAATGTCAGAGGGTGTTGAAGCTTTCACGACTGCTCTTAAATCTTTGATAGTAGGGTTTTGTAACTGTACATGTCGTTCAGATGTTTTGACATATTTGTCTGAATGTGTTCAAATCGAATGAAGAGACTTTACAGTAGTTTTAAAATCTACTGAAGTCCACGGACATACTGCCATTATGGTAGGTTCAGCACTGACGTACTGAGCAGCTGCAGGATTAGGTACATCCCCCAAAGGCTGCTTCTGAGTACTGGGTGTTACTACATTAAAAGTTTTGGTGTCCATGGGAGAATCAGAAAATTATGCTTAGTCTGTGTTTTCTTTAGAAAGAGGATTCCACCAGTATTTTCCTCTGCCTTGAGAACTGTGTGAGTAACAGATTTTTTTAAAGTGTTTGTTTTTTCTGGGATCTTTTATTAATGAATTGCTTTAGTTTACCTCCATGTTTCATATTAGCCACATGTTTGTGCAAATGGTATAATTGTTTACCCTTATTGGCTATTCTCCAGTCATTAAAAGCGGACTAACAAGAGGCAGGTAATTATTTCCTTGATGCTTCAATTTCTTTTCAAGATTTTCTAAAATATTTTTATCAAAAGTTCCTCCCTCTGGAAACTGCAGTCCACTATCATTTTTAGTGAACTCTGACCATTTTGCCAGGTAAGTACAGTTGTCTCGACCATATTTATTAAACATGCCTGGCTGGAGTCCCAAACTCCAGCTCTTTTAATGCAACCACTTTCACACCCATTGTATTTTTAATACACTATTATTACCCACTCACATACCAAAGAAAATAGGGTTTATATTACATATCCGAACATTTAAATGTTCGAATCGCTAAAGATCGACCTTTCAAATGTTTGAATATGTAAGAAAACAATAAAAAAGAAAAAGGAAAGAGTTTAAGCAGGGAGGGAAGACCTCCTGCACCCCCCCACACCCCCCGCTACTTAAATATACCAACTCTGAAATTGCACTTCAGTGCGCTACAGTGTGGAAACGGGAAATTTCCCATTCCCTACAATGTAGTGTGATCTTGGAGTTGGTATATTTAAGTAGTGCGGGGTGTGGGGGGTGCAGAGGTGCTTGCCCCCCTGCTTACACCCTTTAGTTTTTTTTTTTTTAATTTTTATTCATATTCAAACATTTAAATGATCAATCGCTAAAGGTCGATCTTTAGTGATTTGAACATTTAAGCGTTTGGATATGTAATATAGACCCAGAAAATGATGTGCAACTAGGTTTATAAATGCAGTGTCATACCGGTAAGAAAAAAACTTTCTGTTTCTTAATTTTTATCTTTTTGATTAAACACCACTCTCATAAGTATCAGTGACACCTTTGTCCTTTTTATTTTATTATTAAACACCACTCTCATTCAATCAAGGAAACTTTATGGGGGGGTTCATAAAGGTTAACACGGGTATACACTATATGTGTACACCGTAATTTAATTTTTCTGAATACAGTAATAGCCCTACCACAAGGCATTTGCTCTATATTCATTCAGAAAGGTTACACAAAGTGTAAACATAGTGTACACTTTGTGGTAACCTTTATGAATAACCCCCCTTTGTCTTTATTTGAATAATTAGTTACTACTCTAACCCAATTTCCCAGCTCACACACAGTTTAACCTGCTCTCACAAGCACAGACTCCAAACTCTGTTGAAGGTGAAAGGAATAGAATTGTGTATTGACACAAAAATTCACCAGATAGAAATCCTGTCAAGAATGGTCCCAGAGGTGATTTCTCTGCAGCAGTTCACAAATGGCTTGAGAGATCCGAGACTTCACAGCACCAAACTGTTGTTTATTTGTCTTTTTGGCTTTTCTCGGTTAGGGGTCGCCACAGCGGAACTCCGGTACGCTAATGATTGGCAGTTGATTTTCATGGTGCTGAGTTGCCAGCCGAACGCCCAGCCTTCAGCGAAGGCACGCCCATTCACGCATGTCTTTCGGAGGCCACTCGACCACAGGGAGGATATGCAGACTCCACACAGAAGGCACTCCAGCCGAGAATCGAACAGGAGAACCTCTTGCTGTGAGGCAACAACGCAACCGCTGTACCACCGCGGACACATCACAGCACCAAACTGTTATGGTACAAAATTAATCAGACAACACAGCTCAACAGAGAAGAACAGTCTTACCTATTGCAGAGAACACACGTACGTGGGAGGCGAAGCAGTCATGGTCTTGTCTTCCAGAAAATAAGAAACTTCAGTCTTTTATATATTTTTTTTAACTCTAAACCATATAAATTGTATCTTTCAAACTATAGCCACACTGACCATTTAAAAATAAACCCTTTGCATTGTTTTTCCTAGCTAAGAATCTGCTGACTCTTTATCTGTGCTTTTCCGTATTAGACACAGGTTCCAAGTTTCACATTGAAACTTTCTATGCTGGCACTAGCCATTTTGGCATTTTTCTTGTTGGCAGGAAATAGATTATCAAAAACAAACTAAAACTAACAAGCGTCCATCTTGAAATAGAACTAATTCTTATATAGAATATTCAGTGAACATTTTCCCTTCCTTTACACTTCTCTCTTCACAGGCTCATCAAGTTGTTTAGTGCAGTTTTACATATAATTCAACTTTAGGTGAAAAAAATTGACAGATCCCCTTCTCACTCATTTAATGATACTGCCGTCTTTAAACTCTTTCCACAAATCTCAGGAACAGTTTTTCAAGAGGTCTGTACAGATGTTAATTATTTGGCTGCCAGTCCCGTGGTAATATTGAATATTGTTGATACAAATCTGAAGGTTAGATTAGCATTATCCAGTCACTTGGTAATACCAGATAATGCTGATTCAGCTCAAACAGATATTTCTTCCAAGATCCAGAAGTCAATGCTCTAAAGATACTTAACATTATTTGCATTGTCTTTTTCCAATAATATTGTACTGTGTTGCAGAATCAATACATACAACCAATAATCCTGCCTTTTCTTGGGATCTATATCATGTTATCAAATGGTCAGTTCTGCGAACCTCTGTTTATAGAACTGACAACCTCGAACATTTAGTTAAGCAAAGTGAACAGCAGCAAGGATCTAAAACAAGGAATGGCATTACTTGGCCAACATTGCTAACATCAGGAAATTTGACCTTTTCCCCATTGTAGTGCAATCTCGGAGTTGGTATACATAGGTAGGCGGGTGTGGGGGGTACAGCCCTCCATCTGGGTGGGTTTTACATGCCGCAGTGTGTGTGATGTTTGCATTGTAATAATGGCATTCCCTGTGTTAGAGCCTTGCTTCTGTTCACTTCTACTTAAATAAACGTTTTTCAGTTCAATGAACAGAGGTTCGCAAAACTGACCATTCGATAATATGATATAGACCTCTTCTCTTGACCACATCTCCAGCACATAGTATTTATTTACATTCATATCATTCCTGAATAACTTCTTGGGCATAAGATACCACCTGTGGAGTACCCTTATTTGTTGATCCCAAACTTTTGACCACTTCTGCTGTGTACCATATTGCATGACATTTGTTTTCATGCTTTCTTAACAATTACACATCTCTTATGCATGATCTGTGTTATTGCTTGTGCTTTCTTAGTTTAGAGATCTTGGCAGATACTGCTACCTTATTCCTTCTTAGCACTTTTGTGCAGAAGGCTGTGTGTTATTCCCCCACCAGGTAGAGCGATTGCTGACTCTGCAGTGCAGCATAAAGTGGGTGCTGCACTCTTGAGTGTGTTGACCTTTGGCTGAGATGTTAAATTGAGGTCTCATCTGCTTGAGTTGGTGGTAGCTTAGGTGGATGTGAAAGGTCCCACAGCACCTATCAAAAAGACTAGGGGTTGCTTAATTATATTAACACTTTTCCATCTTTCTTTCATTATTTGCACTTTATATCACACTTTGAACCTGTAAATTGTTTTATTGTAATGTATAATCTGAAGTAGTTTAGTTTGTTTGGTCTTCAACCTGTGGGTTTCGGATCCACATCAGATCTGACATGGCCGCATTTTCCAGCTATGGATCCGAGCTCCAAGCTCCTCCCCAAACCCATAATACCCCCCTGTATCCCTTCTCCCTTCAGATCTCATTTGCTGCCATTGTGGTTACAAGCATGGTTCCGAGCTCCAGTGTAGTAGGTCATGTAAGTGTGTGTAAAACTTTATTTTTCTGTCCTATTTTCTTCCTTATATCTTTTCTTTCTTCTCCCCGCATCTGCGCCAGACAAAAAAAAAAGAAAGCTTTCTTATCTTTTCTTAATTTCTCTATAGAGAGTGTGAGTGTGTGTGTGTGTGTGTGTGTGTGTGTGTGTGTGTGTGTGTGTGTGTGTGTGTGTGTGTGTGTGTGTGTGTGTGTGTGTGTGTGTGTGTGTGTGTGTGTGTGTGTGTGTGTGTGTCTGTGTTTAGGCATGGTACAGGGATGGCAGAAGCCCCTAAAGCAGGCATTAGAAAATGCACAGAGTGTGGCCATAAGCTATCTCCAGTGGATGGCCACACTCTGTGCATGGTTTGCCTGGGTGCAGACCACCTTAGGTCTCCCTGTCCTATTTGCACTGGCTTCAACCCCAGAGCACTTAAGGACAGGTGGGACAAGCTTATCCTGAAAGGTCTGCTTCCATTTTCAGGAACTACAGTGCCTTCTTCCCCTGCAGGGGGAGCAATGGCTGCTGCATCTTTTTACTCTTCCCTGGCCTCTGGGACTTAAACTCCCATCAAGAGCTCCAGGGAAGGGGACAAGTCTAAAAAAGACTGGTGTCACAAGCGGTTCCCCCGACCGCTCATTGCAGGCAGGACCACCACCCAAAGTTAGGCCTCCAACTAGGCCTGGGTCTACTCGGTTACATTCACCTAGGTTTTCCCCCCACGCCTGAGGAGACTCATAGCTGGCTAGGTCTTCTCCCCGCCGGCACTCCTGACTGGTCTTGGTGGCATCTTCCCGCTCCACCCGGAGTCTCAGTGAAATGGAGATGGGCAAGATGATGCAGAGGTTTATCCACTTTGGGGTTTGCCAGTGCCCTCTCCCTCTGGAGGGGGCTCCTTGCAACCTTTTTTCCAGTCAATAACTCCTTCTCCAATCTGACCAGCAGTTTCGGAGTTTTTGGATCTGAGGACCCTCGGGGTCGGCGCCTATGCTACCATGTACCTTGATGTCAGCTGTTGCCTTCAGCTTGTTGGATCCAATGGGATCTGATCTGAGCTCTTGGAGCCGTAGCTTCAGGGTTGGATCTGAGGGGGGTGCTCTCTACTCCAAGCACCTCAAAGCGGAGCATCCCATTCGGCATCTCGGCTCCTGGATGGTCGGGGGGAACAGCCCCCATTAGTTCTTCCCAGGAGGTTCGTTCCCCCTCAGCATTCGACATGGTGGAAAGGGTTCTTGTGGTGTTCAGGCCTCTGACCTTCTTGTTCTTGAACTCCATCCAGACCCCCATCAGCTCTGAGTGTGGTTCTGACTGTCTTGCCATCTCAGGGACAGCCCATGGTCACTATGCCCCAGGAAGTTCTGGTGTTGGAACAGCAAGAGGTTTGTGAGTCCTCCCCAGAGAGTCGCCCTGAGGAGGTGCCTCACAAATGAACATCTAAGAGGTGGCACATGGACTCTCCACCATAGTCCCTTACAGGAGACACGGATTTGGATGAAGGAGAAGGTTCCCCAAGGTCACCCCCTGAGGATGTCTCCTTTGGAGACATTATGGAGTTCCTCCACCGGGGGGGTGGTCACCCCCAAAACCGACCTCAGACAAGTCTGTGTTTTTGGAGGCATTCGGCTCAGGCCCATCTACCTCTTGGGTGTCCCCCCCTGTTGAGCCACTAGTGGATCTAGTAACATCTAGGGCATGGAAAGATTCGGACACCGTAGAGCTCATCACCAAGCGCCCCAACTAAGTTTTGAGTCCCCCATCAGACAGGACGCATTGGAACAAGGTTCCTATTATATAATCGAAGACGCAATCCTTCGAATGCATCTTGATCAAACTTGAAAGCACGAAACAGCAAAATAGCGAAACAAAATATAATTCCCTGGGAAAGAAAATGCTTGGCCGTCTCGTTACTTTGCCATTTTCGTCATTGTAGTGCGCTCTCAGAATTGGTATATTTAAGTATGGGAGGTGTGGGGGGCAAAGCCCCCCACTTTATATAATATTTTGAAGTTTTTATTTATTTGTTTATTTTTTTTTTTTTTTTGTGGAACAGCGATTTTTTTCCCAGGGGAAAAAAATCACTGGTCCGAGTGTTCCGGATTGTAAGCTTTCGCTTACATGGGGTCGATAAATCAGCATTCGCTGATTTAATATAGACTCTTGGACTAAGGGGTCCCCGGTAGATACGATGATGGTGGCAACCGCCACCAAGAAGGAGCTCGCACAGGAGAGCTCCATGGTTCATCCTCCTGATCGAGAATCAAGGGTGATGGACCATTCTGGAAAGTGAGTATATGCTTCAGCGACCTTCCCGGTGAGGGCGCTGAACTATATGGCACACATCATTCGACTCCAGAGAGATCTGGTGAAAGAAATCATGGAGTCAACCCCAGAGTCCATGTCGGTGGCAGACAAGAAGACGTTCTTCACCCGGATGGCCACTCTCAAAGCGGTTGCCAATACGTTCATGCGACTGCTCTCTCATGCCATGGAGGGAGCCGCAAAGGTGGCCAGAACAGGCGCTGCCATCAGGCGTCATGCCTGGATCCAGTTGTGTCAATTTTCGGAGCCCTTCAAGGCATTTTTCACCAATGCCCCATACGATGGTTCCTCCCTTTTCAGGAAGTCGGTGAAAGAGACACTAGTCTAGAGCGAGAAGGATAGGAATACACTGTCTGCCATTGGGATCCACTTCTCGTCTCCTCAAAGATCCTTTTCCAGGAATCAGTGAAGAATGAATAAGATGTGGTTCCAGAAGTCTCAAGCATCTTCCCGGGATGCTCAGGATTCTCCTTTCCCCAGAGGCAGAGGGGGTTACAACAGACACCGCCCTAGAGGCAGAGGGGGTCCCAGGAATTTTGGGTCCAGAGAACCTTTCTCAGAGAAACCAAGGCAGCAGCCCTGAAGGGTTGCCCGACTGCTCGTCTCTGGAGGCAGTCGGCAGTCACCTGCTGCTACACCCAAAAGCATGCGAGTCCATTACAACAGATCGTTGGGTGTTGCCAATCATATCCAGAGGATATTTTGTTCCATTCAAGGAGCAGCCCCATCCGAACAAGCTTCTCCCAGACATCCCACTCGTGCAACAGGAGAAGGCAGCACTAGAAATAGGAAAGCTGCTGAAGAAATGAGTCATCCAACCAGTCCTCCTAGACCAGTCCAGATCTGGCGATTATTCCAGGCTCTTTTTAGTGTTACAGAAAATGGAGGACCTCAGACCAGTTTTGGATCTGTCCACATTAAACCTGTCAGTAACCAAGGCGAAATTCTGGATGGTCAGTCTTCAATCTATCCTACCCTTTCTACTGGCCAAAGACTGGATGTCCTCGATCAATCTCCAGGATGCGTACTACCACATCAAAATAGACAAGCGCTCCCGGAGGTTTGTTCACTTCCAGCTGGGAGCCAATCATTATTACTTCATAGCCCTTCCCTTTGATCTCACCACAGCTCTCAGGGTGTTTACCAAGGAGATGGTGGTTGTAGTGGCTCACCTGAGGGTTCAGGGCATTCAGGTCTTTCCTTACCTGGACGATTGGCTCCTTGCTGCCCCTTCAGTGCATCTACTGTGCCAAGCCAGGGATTACTTCATCTGGCTAGTGAACAAACTGGGCGTTAACCATCAATCTGAACAAATCTTCTCTGGCTCCGGTCCAGATTCTGGACTTTATAGGAGCGCATTTAGACACTGTTCAATGAGGGTATTCCTCACTTCAGACAGGATACGCAATCTAAGATTCCATTTGTTACAAGATGTTCTTCGTGTTTCACTGTTGCAGTCATTACATTTGGGTTATCTGCTTGCAGGTAGCCCTCAGTCGGCTTGATTAACAAAGTCTTTGGTCCTGCGTCGGTTGCTGTCTCTTCTTCCATGACGTCAGGTCGTCAGGGGTATAAAACATGCAGCCGACATCATTATATCAGTCTTTCTTGCTGTGCGGTGCTCGAAGCAGAAGCAGTTCGCAAGTTCCGGTTAGCAGACTCCTGAAATTTTTGTTTTCGAGTTTCAGAACCGAAGTCTTCAACTAAAAGCTAAGTACCCCGTTGGGGAAACTTTTTCTTGCTCTAAACCGATGTCAGTAAAAGTAAATAATTGCATTTCTTGTGGAAAGCAAATACCTATACAGATTTTCATTTGTACTGTATTCCTTGCCTAGGCCCTGACCACGACGTACCTCGCTGTTGGTTTTGTGCCTTATTTAAACCACGAACTATCCGTCGTTGGTATATTTGCGCTTCTAAAGTTTTTGGTGCTCGGTTCAATTATCCTGATACGTCTTCGGTAAGCCATCCGACTACCGACATTCCAAACAAATGCAAAGATAAAGACAGAGAGACAGGCCACCCAGTTAGCCAATACTCAGTGAGGCGCTTTCGCAGCCCTGGATACCCGCTACTTCAGATTCACAGGCCTCTACTGAGACTCATTCAGAGTCCGGCACCGGCTTCTGAGGGTGTATTCAGGCCTACTGACTTGCATATTAAACTGGTGCCATCTTCTTCTTCAAGGCCTAAAACTCGAACCATGCCTAGAAAACTGATGCCCAGACCGCATGGTCAGGCCTCTATGCCTAAAGAACAAATGATAAGAATGACTGAAGACCTTATTACTTTAATCAGGGGAAGCCAGCTTTCCCCCTCTAAGAGACCTAGGACTGAGTTTGCTTATGATACTTCTGACCAGGATTCTGAAATTTCTGTTTCCTCTGATGACCAGGATTTACCCTTATCTACCTATGAGGATTCTAATGCTGAGGACTCTATTCCCTCTGCCCCCACCCCCCCAGAGGATTTCTCTTTTGGTGAAACCTTGCATACTCTCAGGGAGCTTTTTCATTGGGAAAGTCAGGATTTCTCTGATTCTAAAAAGAGGCTTAGGGATTTCTTACTCCTGCCCCAGCACAGGCCTTTAGCTATCCCCCTGTACTGGACATTGTTGATGATGCCTTTTCGAATCTAGCATGGCCCCTGACTCTTTCCCTCCTGCTTCCAGAAAAACTGATAGATATTACAGGGTCCCTGACTCTCACAAGTTCCTTTTCAAAAATCCTACTGCGGATCCTGGAACCATTTCACAGGGACCCAAGGGCATTAAAGCTACTACTGCCAAAAATCCTACCCCTCTGATAGAGACTCCAGGGCGCTGGATAGATGGGGTAAGAAGGTATACACTTCTGCAACTTTGGCCATTAGGGCCTTGAATTGCCAGTTTCATATGTTAAAGTATCCGCTACATATTATTGGATTGCGTAAACAGAAAATTATGTTGATTCCTGATTGTGCTGAAAATAAGGATTTGCAGGATTTTATGAATTCTGCTGAACAAGTTGGTAAACATACATTGCAATGTGTTTTTGATTCACTACAGGCATCTTGCAGGGCTGCGGTAACTGGGTCTGTACTTAGAAGACATGCTTGGCTTAAGGAGCAATCCTTTCCAGCTCATGTTAAAGCGAAATTACTGGATGCTCCCTTAAATCAGCGCCACCTGTTTGGCAACAAGGTAGAAGAAGTTCTTAAAAAGATAGAGGAAAAAGCTAAATCTATGCAAACTGTTAAAGACTTTTTACAAGTACAACCTCCAAGATTTAGTAGGCATTGGCCTTCTAAAAATCTGTCCTTTCCTGCCTCTTCCAGACTTTCTCAGTCCATACCCAGATCCAGCAGAGCACCCAGGCTTCAGTCCCAGGGGATGCACAGGACTAAGCAGTGGGGGGCCTCCACTTTCAAATTTGGGAGTAATAAAACTCCCACCTATGGTAAACTGTCTCAATGACTTATTTTTAAAGCTTCCAAGCACTTCTCAACTGACTGCCCCTTTGGTGGTAGAGATTGCACTTCATGCAAAGAACTGGGGACTCATTACCCAGGACAAATGGGTTTTAAATATACTGTCCCAAGGATACAGATTTCACTTCCACACATCACCAACTCCAAGCGGTTGGCCAGATCTACCTCCAAAGCAGTGGGAAGAGGCCCAAAAGCAAGTACTCTCTCTCTTAAGCATATGGGCTATTCAGTTGGTACCAGAAGAGAAAAAGGGACAAGGTTTCTACTCGAGATTTTTCCTGGTACCCAGAAAAGACAATTTATGGCATCCTATCCTGGACCTGCCTACTCTTAAACACCTTTTTGGTGATTCCAGAATTCAAGATGCTGACTCTTCATCAGTTACTTCCTACACTAAGCAAAGATGCCTGGTTGGCAACACTAAATTTAAAGAAAGCATACCTGCACATCCCAATCAGGGAATCCTGCAGAAGATACCTACGCTTCAAAGAAGGCTACATGCACTATCAGTTCTCTGCACTGCCCTTTGGCTTATCTACTGTGCCCAGGTTATTCACAAAGTGCCTAGCTCCAGTCATTGCATTTTGCAGGCAAAGAAATATTCAAATATACCAATACCTGGACGATTGTCTAATTCAGGCAGAAAACCAGGACATACTTTTGAATCATCTGGCTTTTGTACAGAGGATGCTAACTTGCCTGGGGTACATCATAAATGAAAAGAAATCACACCTGGTACCCTATCAACAAATTATATTCCTGGGAGCAAGCTTGAATACAGCTTCCCAGATGGCTTTCCTCACGCCAGAGAAACAAATTCACTTGACAACCTGCTTCAAACAAGTGGTCACAAAAACCCTGCTAATTGCAAGGCAAATACTACAAGCTTTGGGGTTCATGGCCTCCTGCATTCTTCTAATTCCATATGCAAGACTGCATATGAGGAAACTAAAGTTGTATCTAAATAGCCTATGGTGTCAACATTCTCAGGATCTAGAAGCAATGATTCCTATCATTCCTTGTCTATGCCTAGAGTTCCTTTGGTGGGCAGAGGCCTGTCACCAAAACAAGGGACTACCATTCACACTACCCCCTGCCGCCCAAACCCTAACAACAGATGCATCAGGCTATGCATGGGGGGGACGCACCTGGCAGGGAAGTGCATTCAGGGCAAATGGAACCCAATTCAAATGCACCTTCACATCAATCATAAAGAAATGTTAGCTGTACAGAATGCTCTGACAGCCTTCAAGGACCACATTCTTCTAGGACAATTAATGGTAAAGACCAATGTTTTGTGTACGTAAACAAGCAGGGAAGTACACATTCTTAGCCCCTCTGCAGACTAGCCATGGTATTGTGGAGCACAGCCTTGAGCTGCCAAGTACATCTACAAGCTCAAATCCTGCCCGGAAAACTAAATACACTGGCAGATGGACTAAGCAGAACCCTCATGGACCCATACGAGTGGAAACTGAAACCAAGGATTTTCAACATGTTGACAAGCAAATGGCGGAGCCCAGATATAGACCTGTTTGCCTCCCCCAGAACTATCAATTGGAAAAATTTTGTGCAAGGACTCCCCACAGACAAGCTTGGAAATTGGATACTCTGTCCTTCAGCTGGAAAAACCTATCAGTTTATGCCTTTCGCCCCCTGCCTCTGCACACCAAAGTACTAATAAAGATCAGACAAGACAAACCAAGTATGATTTTGATTGCACCAGCCTGGCCATGCCAACACTGGTACCTCCTCCTGCGCAGTGTGTCACTGTTGGCCCCATGGCACCTGCCTCAGACTCCTACCCTGCTGTCTCAGCAGGAGAACCAGATTCTGCACCCTTAGCTTCAAACACTGAACCTAGCAGCCTGGCAAATTACCTAAGCTCTCCTTTACCATCCCTCAGTAAACCAGTGATGGATGTCATTTTAGAGGCAAGGAGGCCTAGTACTAGAAAATCTTATGCTGAAAAATGGAAAAGATTCTGTGCCTGGAACCAATCTCAAGGGATGAGCACAGCAGTGCCCAATTTACCTCAGATTTTACAATACTTAACTGAGATGCTTCACAAGGGCCTGTCTTTTTCCTCAATAAAAATTCACACCTCAGCCATTTCAGCTCATTATAACACAGAACCTCCCCTCTTCTCTCTTCCACTGCTCAAGCAGTTCCTCAGAGGGGCCAAAATTTAAGACCACCCAGGAGAGCTCCAACTCCAGCCTGGGACCTTAACTTTGTATTGGAGAAACTCACCCTTCCTCCTTTCAAGCCAGCTGCTACTGCAGATTTAAAATTCCTTTCTTGGAAAACAGCTTCCCTTTTAGCCATCACTTCAGCAAGAAGGGTATCTGAATTACAGGCCCTTATGGCAGTGGAGCCTTTCATCATCTTTCATGCAGACAGGGTGTCCCTCAGGACCAATCCAGAAAATCACTTTAACTTGGAATACAAAAATTCCATTTCTGTAGTAGTCAGTTTTACTTGAACTGTATGTAAGAAAGTGCTGTTATTTATATAACCAACAAATGTTAATAATTCTTTACTTTCCCTGTCCAGAAAATAAAATGCTATGTGTAAAGCATCCATAAGACATCACATGCTGTTCATAAACTAAGTACTGTTTGCTAACAAAACCAATTTTGGAAAAGTCAAGGCGGCTCACCCCCACTTCCCAAAGTATCTCCCCCATTCTGATAATAATAATTGACATCAAATAAAAAAATATATTATTGTGTATAGTTAATTCCAAAAAAAAATGCACAACAGTTCTATCTAATGTGATTCCATTTCACTAAGTATTGTTAAGTATTCTCTAATGCAGTCATCTGCAGTATCATGCGGAATGAGTGTGTGTAAGTTAGCCACATCTAACATTAGGAAGAGCGTGTGCTCAGTATATTTTATACAATTTAATGTACTAAATACCATGAGTCCTGAGTAGCTAGGAGATAAATGGGGTCATGCTGTTCATAATCCATCAATAATCATTGCCAATGATTCAGTCTTTTACTGTTTTGCCATAGTGATAGGTCTAAAAGGCAGGGTGGTGGCACTTTATGAATTTTATGGATACCATATATTACTAGTGTTCCAGTAAAGCCGACCTATAAAAGATGAAGCATTTCTGTATTAGGTTATCTGTTGGCGAATAACGCCAATGTTGTATTTGTATGCTTGCATAATACCTTGCAAATTTGCCTTAACATAATAGTGTTCATCAGCTAAAATAAGGTGCCCACTCTGGGTGCGTATTATAACTGTCCGTGATGACCACACACACCCCTTACCCGGTTTAGTTACTCTGACTGATCTGCTGTTCCTTAGTTCACTGAATGCTAATTTTCCTAAAAAAGACAAATTAAAATACTTCTTTTTCCCCTAGTTTGTCTAATAGCACACTAAATTCTGTTTCACACGTTTTCTAAATTGTGTTCAGTGTTTGAATTAAAAGTGCCTTGTAATTGAAAACAATTATTAATCATCAGTGGTTATTTTAACATAAATTTTAAATTACATTTTTAGTAAATAACTTTGGTTCAATTAAAATGTTAATCAAGTTTGCTCTGCTTTACTGTGACAAATGAAGCCCTCCATTTTTGAATTCTTCTTTTGCATCTGTGAGTTTCATATATTAGTTCTAGGTTAGCTGCCCTTATGGGCTATTTTAAGTATAGCCAGTTACCCCAAGTGAGAGTCAAACCCTGAACCTTGTCTCTGTAAAGTACACACCTTAACCATTATGCTAACATATACAGTTGTTTGAATTTGGATTAAAAATTTCAGTTCTCTTTGTTTGTTCTCTACCGTTGCTGCAGATTTTAGGACTGCTCACCATGTTGAATTTTCCAGGCAGATTAACCCTGCCTATTTCACCCATAAAGTCCTATCTTTGTAGATTCGTTTTTTTTACCATGTAGGAATTTAGCTGTGCACTACCTTCTTTATTCGCTGGAATTCTAACAATGATGTCCTGTAGTTTTTTTTTTCTTCATTTTCTTTCTTACCTTCTTAATTGGTACATTTCCTAACCATGATGTACAGTCCATATTTTAAATCCATTTTGCCTTATTGTTTAAGTTATTTGTATTTTACAGTTGTTAACAGCATAGGTGTACTGTTCTTGGGTCCCTTTTTGGTCACAACTCAAGTTGATGGCTATCAAAAACATAGATGTTATGGCAGATTATATAACAAAAGATTATTAACATTCAGAAAATGCAGACTAATTGGACAGAGGATGTACCAGTGATAGAAAAGAGTAAAGGTTAATGGTGAAATGAATTATGACTTCGAAACAATGCAGCTAAGGAAAGCATATTAACATCTGTTAAATGCTATGTACAAAGATAGCTATTGTTAATCACTTTACAAATTCACTTCTGACATGTAAATTGTTTTGGGACATAGCAATAAAGGTAGTTAGATTAGCTGTGATCTTTTATAACACCAACACATGTAGGCATCGTAGAAATTTTCTTTCAACTCTCCTTTCAGTGTATATCATTATTGCCTATTTCTCACATAATTAGGCTTCTTGTTCCAAAAAGCTGGAGCAACCTTTCTAAAATCCCTGTCCACCAAAGCCATTGTGAATGTGGGCCTTCTAATTTTAAGAGCACCCCCTGATCTATGGCTTCTCGAGATGGGGAAATATTGTGTAGAGATTTATAGTTTTTGAGACAGACATATGCAGTAGTTTAAACATGAGTGTATTTTAAAGGAAGGTAGCACTAGATAAGACTGAAACCAGCTTGCTATTTGGATAGACACAGTGTTTCTTGTAATGGATAAGGAAATAAAATGACAAATTCAGTTTTGAGCAGTTTGGAGTCCATGTGTAGTAACAGCAGATTGTAAGATAAAAAGTGGAAGAGAATATTCATTACTAATACTTGCTGGTGATAGTAGATACGTAACCCAGAAAAGGTATGTATGACATCTCAAAAATATGGCAGGATAGGCCCTTGAGTATGGAACAATTGTAATCTTTAATGGTAACAGCGAGTTTGTCTGTTGTGATTTTCCTGTCATTGTTTCAAATTTTTAAGTCACTTAGCATTTCGTTATGTATGTATGTATGCCTTTTTGTATTTTTTTATCTGTGTGTTGTGATTTTTCTTTTATTGTTTCAGAGGTTTGCCATGTGTGTGTGTGTGTGTGTGTGTGTGTGTGTGTGTGTGTGCGTGCGCGCTCACCTGTACAGTTGTGTATGTAAGTACACTTGAAATGGCCAACAAGTGATACAGACAGCTTAAATTAGGGATCCTTATTTGAAATTAGTAAACAGAATATCATTAGCTGAAGGTGGGGCACTTAGACTGGTGCTTTTAAATATGCTCCTCGTATGGCTAACACAAAGGTAGTTACACAGAGTATGACCTAAAATATTGTATACATTGATGATAGAGATGAGGCTCAGGGAGAGAATAAGAGCAACAAACAAATACAGTTTCACATACTTAGCTTCATTAAGATATGATGTGAAGAATTAGGAAATTGTGATGCAGAGATTGTTGAAAGGCTTTCTTAGTACTGTGTGTAGTAAATGATGGTGGTGGTGAGATTTGAACTGGTGTCTGTGCTCAACAGCTTAATACATGAGTTACTTACAAGTGTTACATTTTGTCAGAAGGAATGGAAACATGCGAAAGCTTTTAATCAAGTATAAACAACAGGATCTTCTGTGTTTCCAGTCCTTTTCTGTTTGCTGCCAGTAGCCAGAGTTATCCTAAGAAGTCATACTGTGTTGTGTTGTATTGTTGCTATATGTGCAGTGCTCCATTTTTAAGCGCATCATATCAAACATAAGCCAAACAAAAGTCATGTACATTTCTGCTATTTATACAAAAAATGTGATGTCCAAGCGTTATTACAATTAAACAGCAATTGCACCATACATACAAAAAAGTTATGACTTTATAAGACTAATATTGCCATTGTTCTAGCCGCAGAATAAAGCCTCATTCATACAGAATGTGGCGCTTTGTTTACCTCCCAGACTGCAGTATGTTATTAATGGCAATCATTTTCTAACCTTTTATGTTATGCACTTCAGCTGTCGATTCATGGCAGTGTATACATAACTGTGCCTCTGACCCCTTGTTGGACCTGCATCAGATCTGACAGTTAAGGCACTGCAGTGCAAAGTTTATGTCAGAATCTGGTTAGAAAAAATGAAATGTCTAACAGCTCTAGTGGGGAAGCTAGCTTTGTGGTCAGTAGTTTGGCCTGTGTACATTTCTACAGGGTAAATGTGATGGATGCCTGCTTGCCACCCTCATAAATAGTATGGCTTTTACCCGTGAGAGCATGTGTTGCATAAAAATTGTACTTCTCACCTCATTAACCCTATAATAAACTTTGCCTTTGATGCAAATTCTAGACAGATGTTTTAGTGATAGTATGTGGTGAAACATGTACTGAGATGAATCTGAAAACTGCCAGTGTTCTCAGCAACTGAAATACTGTTATAGCATTGAAGAGTTCACTTTTTAAAACTCATGAAATCATCACATTTCTAGAACAAAATAGATTTTTATTTTATATTGTTTTTTAGAACCAGCACACAGCTGGAAATAATTATTCTCTTTTTCAGTTCAGTTCCTTTATACATTAAGCAGTGCAGGCTATCAATGTCAATTGATGTCTTGCTGTCTATAAAACAAGATGTTGATATTACTCTGAAAAATGAGAAAGTAGAAAGATGAATATCTTACGTTTTGCTTCCTTAATAATGTTGCTGAAGTTTATAGCTAGGGAAACAGTTACTTACAGTCAAATACTGTTTATGGTATTGGGGAGGTACCAAATAACAGAGAAAGTTGGGACGGACACACCACTCTGACATGGACAGAGGAATGAGATTTTTAAAAAGAGTGAATCACCGACCAGACGTAAATGACAAGAGAAAAAGAGGGTAGAATTGTAAGGATAGGAATGGAATAAGTAATGGAAAAAAACATCCTGAAAATGTGACTCTTATTTATTTATTTATTTAAATTTGTTGACCGGGAGTGTCCGACTGGACGTGGGTCCATTTTCAGCGGAGGCCCAGGGAGAAAAGCTCCACAGTAAAATAAACAGACAGTAGTTACATTGGATTACATAGTGATTAACAATTTAACATAGAAATTACTTACAACATATTTACAGATGAAGAACATAGTACATCAGTAGACAACTAGAATCTTTATCTGTGAAGTACATAACAGGCATTAACAAATGTAACAATGAGAAGTTCCTGCTGTATAATAAGTACTAGGCTTATGAGCATCTGAGCTTGCTATCATCAAGGTAGTTAGTGGAGGTGAAAGAAAGGTAGTAGTTGGATGGGGTGGATGATATTAGAGTGGGAGTTAGCATGTTTTTAGGTGCGCTTTTAATAAAGTTTTGAAGTTGGTGCATGATGGTACGGAGGTAATTGTGGGTGGGAGTGAGTTCCATAATTTGGCTATGGCCCAAGAGAATAGTGCTTCACCAGCAGAGTTATTGGCTTTAGTGATCTGCAAGTGATTTTTGTTGCTGGATCTTAGTGGTCTGGTGGTGCGATAGGGTTGGGATTCTGGAGGGATGGGACATTTAGTGGATGGTATACTAGTTTGTGGGTGAGTGAGAGTTGATACCACTGAAGGAGGTGAGGGAGTTCAAGCCAGCCCAGTTCAGCAAGTGAGAGACAGTGGTGACTACGGTAGGATGCCCCTGTGGCGAATTTTGCGATTTTGTTGTAGCAGGTCTCTAGCTTGTTTAGATCACATTGCCTTAGGTTGGTATATACTGGAGAGGCATAAAGTAGGGTGGAGATAAGGTGGGAATTTGCTATTGAAATCTTTGCTGCTTTGGTGAGAAATTGTTTATTTCTGTATAATGCTCCTAGTTTTTGTGGACTTTTTTATGGTCATGGATATGTGAATGTCAAATTTTAGTTTATTGTCTATTTCCACTCCTAGCAATTTGGTGTGTTCAGTTGGGTATATAGTGGTGTTGTCTTTTGCTGTGATGTTAAAGTGAGAGTTGTTTTGAGTATGTTTGGTGGGTTGGAAGATGAGTAGTTTAGTTTTGTTTGGGTTGAGTATTGATTGGGCATCGGATAACCATGTTTCAACAGAGGAAAAGGCTTCCTGTGTGACTTTTTGCAGTTTGGGTAGGGACTGGGCTGAGCAGATGATGGTAGAGTCATCTGCGTATTGGATGAGTGTGCCATGTTTGGTGGCAGAGGCTAGATTATTGGTGTAAACAGAGGAAAGTAGGGGTCCAAGGATGGATCCTTGGGGAACCCCTATGGAGACAGGTAGTTGGGGAGATATGTCATTCTGCCATACAACGAATTGTTGGCGGTCAGACAGGTAACTCTGAAACCAGTTGGTGACTGATTGTGAGAAGGATAGGTTATTGAGGACAGAGATAAGTTGTTTGTGTGGGACCATGTCAAATGCTTTAGATAGGTCTAGGAAAGTAGCAGAGGAGAGATAGCCATTGTTTTATGCTGAAGGATAGTGTTAGTAAAGGAGAGTAAGGCAGTGGTGGTGCTATGGTTTGGTCGGAAACCATGCTGAGTACTGGAAAGGAGGTTGTTAGTAAAGAGGTAGTGTGAGACCTGAGAGTGTATGCATGTCTAGTATTTTGGAGAGTGGAGAGAGAATAGCTATGGGGCCGTAATTGGTTAGTTCTGCAGAGGGTCCGCCTTTGTGGAGGGGAATTATATGTGAGACTTTCCACAATGTGGGAACGTAACTTTCTGACAGAGATCGGTTAATCAAGATGGATACTGGGTAGGCCAGAGCATCAGCTGCGATTTGTAGGTATTCACTTGGGAGGTTGTCTGCTGCTAATTTGGTGGGTTTAAGTTTAGTTAAGAGTTTTTATGTTGGAGGTAGGTACAGGAGAAAAAGAGAAGGCAGTGGGGAGATTACTAGTTGAAGGTGTGGGTTGGAGGGGAGGGGGGTTGTGTTGTTTAGCTAGTGATAGTATGGTTTCAGTGAAGTGTGTGTTGAATGAGGTAGCAATATTTTCTGAGGAGTGAGGGATGTTAGGAGGGGTACTGACTTTACCTGGGTGGAGGATGGAGTTTATGGAGGACCAGAATTGTTTGGGGCTGTGTTGTGAGGAGTCTAGGGCAGACTGGTAGTATTGGAATTTGTCCCGTTTTATTAGCTTTTTGACTCTATTGCGTAGTTCTAGGAATTTCTGTCTAGCTGCGGGGGTTTTGGTTTTGCGCCAGTGCTCCCAGGCTTTATCCCTGTTTTTCATTTCTGACTTAGTGGTTTTCTGTAGCCATGGGGAGGGTTGTGCTTTGGTTCTGGAAAATCTTATGGGGGCATGGTAATTAAGGATGTTCAGGAAGGTAGTATTAAAGATTCAACTGCGTCATCTAGACTGAGGTACTTTAGAGCATGCCAGTTACATTCTTTGAGGGATGAGATGAATGTGAGTGGGTTAAAGTTTATTTTTCTACGTATTTGACGATAGATGACAGGTTTAGCTTGGTACAGATATTTTTTGAGTAGGAATGTTGGGGAGTGATCACTGAGGCTGTCTGATAAGCAGCCTGTTATATATGACTGGGGGTTCTTACTGACTAGTATCCAATCCAGGGTAGAGTGCTTGCTGGAGTTTTATTTATCCTTGTTGGTGACTGGACTAGTTGGGTGAAGCCATGAAGGTGTACATGATGTGTTGGATTGTTGCCAGAACAGGATTGCCAGTCAATATTGAAATCACCTAAGATGATAGTTTCTTGGGGGAGATGGTGGGTAGACCAGCTGAGGAGGTTTTCTAGTGGAGGGATGTTTTGGCCAGGTGGGAAGTAGCATCCAATTATGTTGATGGTTTTGTTTCAGTTAATTTTGAGGTTGGTATATATTATTTCTTCATTGCCTATTTGTGGAGCTGATGATTTTAAGATCTGGATGTTTAGATGTTGTTTAAATATTATAGCTACACCACCTCCTTTTAAGTTTAGCCGGTCTACTCTTAGTATGCCGTAACCTGTAGGGAGTATTTGCTCACTGGTAATGTGAGGTTTTAGCCAGGTTTCTGTCAGGACGACTATATCTGGGAGTATAAGTCTATGGTGGCATGGAGTTCATGGACTTTGTTGGATATACTTCTAATATTTAGGCTTAGTAGAAGGAAGTCACTTGGCTTTCTATTGGCTGTAATATGGGAGAAGTTGTGGTTTCTAGTCTGATTATGAGGATTGGGGTTGGAGATGGTAGGGCCAGGGTTGGGGTGGATGTCTCCACTTAGGGCTAGTTTTGATATGCATGAGATTATTAGTTTTCTTAGTTTTTGAATGTGTTTGTTTATAAGGGAAATTTTATGATTGTTCTCTGTGGGTAATAGGTATGGTGGGAAGGTTACTATGTTAAGTTGTAGGGATGCTTTACGTTTGAGTAATATAGTTGGTAGAATATGTGGGGGGTGCATAGGGATGGTTCTTGAGCTGGTGGGAGGGGAGCTGAGTATGGGTGAGACATGGGTGGTGGTGTGAGTAGTAGTACAGTGGTAGTGGTTGAGTGGGGGAATGATGGAGCTTTGGTAGGATGTAAGATATGCAAGAAGAGTGCATGCAGTGAGCAAAGGAAAGGTATGCTTGTACATGTCAGTTGAGGAGGTGTGATAGTAGAGGGAATATGGAGGAGGTAGTGTTGGGTTAGCTGTGGTTGGCTATTGGAAAGATGGGAGGGTTTGAGTGCAATAAAGGTGGGACCACTGGGGCGGAGGAATAGGGGAAGGGGGAGCGGCGGTAGAGACCCTGTTAGGTTCTTGTATGAGGGGCTGGAAACAATCACAAAGCAAGACAAGTATGTGTTAAGAACAATCACAATTGACCAAGGACTGCTCTGAAACTGTAAGTCTTTTCTTAGTTTCTCAGGTGGAAAAGCAGGATAACCTTGTATCAGTAGGCTACTGTGGTATAGTTTAAATAAACAAACACACAGTATTGATCAGTTATGGATACTATTTGCTAACAGAAGGGAATAAGAGAAAGTGGAAGATGTGTGTGGTGGTGGTGGGGGGCTGCTTACAGCCAAAGCACAGTGCTCTCCAGGGGAAAAGGAAGATTGGCTCAAACAGTTAGACACATACTCAAAGTTAACTGTAGTTGTTTGCAGACAGTTCAGACCCGGACTGCACTTTTCTTATAGGAATGTTAAAGGTGGTACCGCAGTTGAATACTTAAGAGTGGTGTTAGGTCTAGAAAAGAAGAGTACAGAGAGGAGTAAGCACTTTTGAGATGGTAAATATATATTATAAAGATTATAAAAAACACACTGAGCAAATAGCTACCACATGCAGGACAATGTCCTGAAGCACTACTTAGTATATGCAGATACTGAGCCAATTGGAAGAACATTAGAAAACAAAAACCCAGACAGTTATGCAGCCACAGATAAGAATATAGCGAGCAGCAATCTGTCGTGGTTCTCCAATGTGATTCTATCCACCAGTAACAGCACAAACTTATAGAAATAATTTAGACACTAGTATGAGCTGTCTACACACAACACTATTACATGAATAACAAGGTGCAGCTATGCAAATAGACCATACATACTATTATACTAGTAACAACTTGGTGCATGCCATAGTAACATCAATAATAAAGCATAAAACATATTAGATGTCTAACACAATTCAACATAAACATATACAGTTGTAAAATGTCTAATACAATTCAACATAAATAGGCATTTACAGTTGTAAAACACTTACTGGACTCTTCCTAAATGTGAACGTGTTAATCTGGTTAGATTACTTTTATATAAATGTAAGTTTGCCTGTATCACAAGTTATAATTTAGTAAAGGTGTTTTAGAAATAAAATGTGACTCCTCCTCAGTCTTCTCAGGATCAAGATTGCTAAGAATGCCCAACTACAAGTTGTGAGGCAGAACCCCATTTCATGAGGAAAGTGGGTGGAATTACAGGTTTGTAGAGCATATGCCTAAAGTGGGGGATGATAAGGGGGATCAGGTTTGTTTTCTCCAAAGGTCTTTTAGTAAAAAATCTTTTTACAAGATATCCCTCATTCTAACAGCTTCAGGTGATGGAAAGCAAAAAAGTACAAGATTTCACACCTACGTTACTGTACGATAGTTACCACATCCTTCCTATGGTCACCAAGCTTTGGGTTAGACTTACTGGGTAATGTTTGTTGATATAGCCTTAGTGTTGTCTTACACTTCTTTATGTCATGTCTGTTCTGATCTTTTGCATGTTCTTGAAAAGTTTGAATGTGGTCATACCTTACCATAATGTTCATGGCTGTCTTTTTACGCAGTGTATACTATTTGTATCTATGTCATATTCTCCATCTTGCTATGTCTGCTATTCACTTTATTTATTTATCTATCTAACATTTGTTTACCAGGAAAGTCCAACTGGGACAGAGCCCATTTTTAGCAAAGCCCCAGGGAGAAACGCTCCAGAGCCGTGTCTTTGGAATGTGGAAGGAAACAGGAGCACCCAGAGGAAACCCATGCAAACACAGGGAGGATATGCAGACTTTGCACAGAAGGCACTCCAGCCAAGAATCAAACCAGAGAACCACTTGCTGTAAGGCTACAATGTTAACCGCTGCACTACTGCAGCGCTATTTATGAGGGCGCCCATAGTATGTACACTTAACAATTAACTGCTTATGTTATGTCTGCCATGTTGCCATACCTGCTGTTGGCTGAAGAGGCTCCATATGGATCAGCATGCTAAGCCTTCATCATATTACTAGCCAGTTTAGTGATGGTGAATGTAAAAATGATTCTTGTAAGTAAAATGTCAGTAGATTGTCCTGTAGTAGTAAAAGGCCAAATTTGCATGAATTTGTGAAGACTTGCGCTCATGTTAAATGAAGTTAAATGTTTTTATCAACAGCATGAACACAGACAAGGGGTCACAGGGCAGTGGCAGCATCTAACAAATCAAACTTTGTGAAGGCGTTAACAGTGGTCATTCTGGATTTAGTTCCTTAAGTATGGCTGGTTTGATCATCTTGCAGTTCATGGAATTTGTAAAAGGTTTTTGTCCAACACCACAGTTAAAAAACATTGAATGTGAAGTTGTTCTATCTCCCCTTCATTCTCACTGATGGGTTCGGGGGCCGATCCTCGGCTCCGACTCGGCCAAATGCTAAAGCTCGAAGTCTACAAACAGCTCAGGGCCTACTCCCTATCCCATGATGCAATAGTGCTTCCCTCAGATTTCATTTGCCGCTGCAACAGATCAGGTGTTCGTCGAATAGCTCTGGCCAGTATTGTTAAACTTTTGATATTTGTCTAAACTAAAAATTTCATTCCTGTTTGTTGTTAGATTACAGTTAGCTACTTGAGACATTGTCTCTTTTGTTAGTCTTTGTTAGTTAGAGTGCTTTTTCTCCTTTTCTTGAGGCTGTTTATTTTTAGGCCTTTTTTCTATATGTGAACTAGAATAGTTTGAGTTAGATTACATAACTTACTCCCTATCCTTTATATGTAGCCCATTTTTTTATTAGGGCATTATTAATATATCTTTGCTATTATTGCTATTACTTGCAAATACTTTTTATTCAACCCTGCAATTTTTATTAGGGTTGTATAATAGTTGTTGAACAGTTTGGGGTGTTTCATAGTTATTATAGTTGTTATAGTTAGTCTTAGAGACCTTCCTTTATTAGGGTTATTTCTTATAGATATTATCTGTGTGCTGTGTGTTTTATATATATATATATATATATATATATATATCTATATATATCTATCTATCTATATATATATATATATATATATATATATATATATATATATATATATATATATATATATCTACACACACACACACACACACATACTTTTTTATATATAGAATTAGAGTTTGTTCTGCCTTGGGTAATTTTCAGTTGACAGAGTTATGTCTGAGAAAGTTATGTCTGGGTTTAAAAAATGTCCGAAATGCAGACAGAAGATGTCAGTTACAGATGGCCATACAAATTGTGTTTATTGTTTAGGTGAGCTTTACCTACAGGAAAATTGTGCCATCTGTCACTCTTTTAGCTCTCGCATTCTTTATGAACGCAAGACTAAACTGATAGCAAGAGGTCTCTTGAAATCTTCTTTTCAAGAAGCCTTAGACAAGGACAAGCCTACTAAATCTCCAAAAACTGTGTCTACAAGCTCTTCGTCGGAGTCGGAACGAAGAAAGGGCTCATCGACTTCAAAAGCAACTAAATCTAGCAAGACTGCCACCTCGGTGCCTAAACATATGGAACCAGAGGTAATTGTGGTCAGTGGGAGCTGATCCCCAGCCTTGGAGCCGGTATCTCCCACTTTAAAATCTCCACATAACACAAGCACTCAGGTCACTCCAAGGCAAGTACAAATATGACTCCGTCATTGTCCATGCTGGTGTGAATGACCTGAGGTGTACCTCCCTGGACTACATGAAAAGAGACATAGAGGAGCTCTCTGAGCATGTGGCCCAGGCCGGTATGACCCTGACCTTGAGTAGCATCTTACCCTCACCAAGAATGATGCCACAATATGAAGACAAGATGATCAATTTCAACAATTGGCTTAAGTATTGGTGTCATTCAAAGGGGATCCAATGCCTGTCAGCCTGGGATGACATGCTCGACAAGCCACGATGCTTCGCTAGGGACAGCTTGCACCTCTCACCCCTGGGCTTTCAGATATTGGCAAAGGCTCTTGCTACCCCCATAGTGCCTTTTTTAGGCAAGGCTCAAAAGACAAACCCACCTCCATAGGTATCACAAGGGATAAGAAACTAAGAGTAATGCTACTCAACGCCAGAAGTCTAAACCTTAAGATGCATGCACTCGAAACTCTCCTTAGCATGGAGAACATCGATATCTGTGCAGTAACAGAAACCTGGTTCAAGGCTCCCGAGAGCACCCCAGCACTACCAGGTTATACCTCATACCATGCTTTTTGGCCCCAAAACTTGGACCGAACCAGAAAAGGAGGGGGAGTATCAATATTCGTCAGATACCCACACCTCCAGGTTGGTGGCACAGCACGAAGCATCAGAGACTATCCATGTGCAACTAACAGTGGGTAAAACTGCCTTCCAGTTTATAGCCTGCTACAGACCACCCTCCCAAACCCAGGAACCCCACTCGGCCTTCCTGAGAACACTGGAAAATATGAATGTCTCTCCAAACATCATTATATTGGGCGACTTCAACTACCCAAACATAGACTGGGAGCATTACTCTAGCTCCAACACCCTAGCCGAAAGGTTCCTAGAATTTATAAACTCAAATGCTATGGAACAACTTGTTACCACTCCCACAAGAGGGGAAAACATACTGGACCTGATCATCACCAAGATGGGGACTCTATGCTCCAGACCAGAAGTGTATCCCTCACTGGTAAGATTAGACCATAAACTAATCTCACTGGATATTCACATCCCGACCCCACCCCCTGCCCAGAAAACCACAGTGAAAAAATTCTCTAAAGCAAATTTCACACTCCTCAAAACTGAGGTGGAATCCTTCAAAGCCCCCGGGCCTGTGGAAAATATGGCCCAGACCGCAGAATCCTTTATAAATGCATTCTATGAACACCTTCAGGAATGTATGGATCATGCAATCCCAAATAAAACCAAGACTCAATCCTCCAAAGGCAGACGTCCTGTCTGGTGGACCCCAGCCATAAACAAACTATACAACAGAAGGAGGAAGCAACTACATGATAGAGCAAAATCCCAAAAAGGGAAGGCATCTCTGATCAGTGTTAGCAAAAAACTACGGGCACTCATAAAATCGTCTAAGGCCAGCTTCGAGAGAAAAATTGCACAGGACACTAAGAATAATCACAAGGCTTTCACTAGTTATGTTAGGAACCTGGATGGGAATTCCCAGATATGCTCAGAATTAGTCCAAAATGGCAAAAAATACACCGAACCCACGGACATTGCCAACATCCTAGCTGACAGGTTCAGCGCAAACTTCTCCCCCCCCTCCCCACCAAAAGGGGAAATATCTATCCCAGCAGAGTGCTGCCCCCTGACATCTCAGATGCTCAGGTAAGAGCCGCCCTCTCCAAAGCAAAAAACACAGCATCAATGGGACCAGACGGTGTCCCGGGCTGCGTCTACATGAACTCCAAGAAGAGCTAAACGCAAACATAAAACTACTGTTCAGTCTCAGCCTTACCACAGGATATGTACCCAAAGAGTGGCGTACAGCAACAGTGGTCCCTCTCCACAAAGGTGGTGCCTCAACGGATCCTGGAAACTATCGCCCCATAAGCCTGACTAGCTTGGTCTGCAAAGCTATGGAAAGGATCATCATGGACTTCATAAAAAAAGATATTGGAGACCTACAGACACTGGATCCTACCCAGTTTGGCTTTGTTAAGGGCAGATCCTGCCTCTTAAACCTGGTGATTTCTTTGAAACAGTCACCAAGGCCATTGACGAGGGGAAGGTGGTCCACACAGCCTACCTGGACCTCGCAAAAGCCTTCGATACAATACCCCACTCGGGCATTATAGATAAGCTCACCAGCTTAAATATAAACCCCTATGTCACTAGATGGGTTGCAAACTCGCTCAAGGACAGAACCCACATGGTTAGAATTGCTGGAGCCATGTCAGACTCCAAACCAGTTACAAGTGGCGTCCCACAAGGCTCAGTCCTGGGACCTCTCGTGTTCGGTATATATTTCTCGGAGGTACACGCAAACACGGAAGGACTGTGGCTGACCAAGTTCGCAGATGACTGCAAACTGGGTGCTATAATCGACTCTCCAGCCGACACAAGCATCCTCCAAAAGGGCCTCATAGAAACAGACAACTGGTGCCAGAGCCATGGCCTCAAGCTAAACGCCAAAAAGTGTATAGTCATCCCCTTTGGCAAAAACAAAGTGCCCACAAATTACCACATAGGTGGTAATCCATTAAGTACGGAAGAAGTAATTAGCGACCTGGGGACCCAAGTTGATAGCAATCTCTCATTTGACAACCACGTGGCCAAAGTGGTTAGAAAAACATTTTATATAGCCCACCTAATCATGAAGGGATTCACATCTAGATCAGGGGAGGTCATCGTGCCTCTTTACTCATCCTCATCAGGCCCATAATTGAGTACAATGCCCCTTTTGGGATGTACCGTACCAGACACCTGCAGCAACTGGAAAGACCACAAAAGTACCTCACCAAGAGGATCAAAGGGCTCAAACAGATGCCATATGCTGCCCGGTTAAAGAAACTCCAGCTCTACTCAGTGGCATACCGCCTGCTCAGAGGCGATCTGTGCCTGACGTATAAAGCCATGTCCAGCCCGGAATTAATGGACATGCTGCACCTCAGAAAATCCAAATCCCATCGAGCTACGCACTCGAGAGACTTGAACCTCAGCACTGAAATAAATACGACATGCTGGAGGGACAGATTCATAACCCAGAGGCTCCCTTCACTCTGGAATAAAATCCCAGTCCAGGTTAGGCAGAGTCCCTGATTGACTCTCTTCAAGAGGAATCTTGATGAGTGGATGGGGCATCGTAGGTTTACCCCGGGTATCACTTCTGTGTCACTGTTAGACAGAGGCACAGTATACTAACCTCGAAAAAGGGCATAGCAAAATTAATTTTAAAATGGGTGGCGAAAGCCAAACACACTCTGGCTAGGCTTATAAATGCCCTAGGCAGATAGCCTAGTATGAACCTATGAACCTATCCTCCAGTCGGAGACATCGTCCATTGCTTCCCGGTCCTCAAGACTGTCGGATAAGGACGTGAATCGAGTGGTACAGAGACTTCTACAGTCACAGGCACTAGCCAGAATTCTGTCGGGTCCGACCCTTAGGGCTTCGGAACCAACCCAAACTCAACCCGTTTCTTCGATTCCTCCTCCAATTCGACCCGAAGTTTCAGAGCCGGAGTATTCGGAACCGATGATTGTGGAACAGTAGGAGCCAACACCCATTGGGCTTTCGGTTCTGACTACTCTGACCTCTTCGGTTCCCACCTTAGTCTAGGAGCTGACACTCACCGGTCAGGTCCGGAGAGGATAGTCATACCGATCTTTCGGTGCTGACTTTGCCTCTCAGGGCCTCGACTCTGGTGAGCTCGATACCTTCCCCCTCGGGCTCGGAGCCCACAGTTTCGGCGCCGTGGAGACTGCCTGTTTCTGTGGATCCAGGCATCTCTTCAGACCGGAGCCATGAGGCTTTTGATGCCATGAGGAGAGTGTTGTCCCCTCGGAAACCCACGTCATTGGTACCAGCAATCTCCTCCCCTAAAGTTCCTGTGTCTGTCTCTGCTTTACTGATCCCTCAAAAGTGTAGATACCCGGAGTCTCAGGTCCCCTCATCGGGTCAGCCCTGTTCTTCCGGGACCTCCCCAGAAGCTCCCTCTGAGGAGGTTCCCAGGAAGAGAACTTGCAAGAGGAAGCATCTGGATTCCCCACAGGAATCCATCACATCAGATACTGACTTAGATGAGCCAGAAGGGTCCCCCTCTGAAGATATCTCTTTTAGTGATATCTTAGAAATCCTAAAACAGAGGGGTGGCTGGAATCCCCTTAACCCTACTGATGATGAGTCAGTACTCCTGAAGGCTTTCGGGTCTCAATCCTCCACCTCTTGGGTGACTCTGGCTTTCGATGAGTTGATGGACCTCCTCTCCTGAAAGGCGTGGGAGTCCCCGGATAACATAGAACCAGTCCTTCGGAGACTGAAGAAATTTATTACATCACCTCAGGACAAGGCTTTCCTTATCAAAGGAGTACCCATTGATGCTATGGTGGTGGCAGCGGCCCCTAAGAAGGAGCTGTCAGAGACCTCCACATCTGTTCATCCTCCTAATAGAGATTCTAGGATCAGGGACAGATACTGAAAGTGCATGTTTAGTTCAGCGGCCTTTACTCTTCAATCCCTGAACTATCTCACACATTTCACCAGACTGCACAGAGACCTCCTTAAGGAGTTAGGAGATACTCTTCAGGGTGCGGTAGGTGCAGGGGTCTCAGATAAGGTAACCTCCCAGCTTGCTACCCTAAATTCCCTTATAAACTCTTCCATGCATCTGATTTCATATGCAGCAGATGTAACGAGTCGGCAGCAGGTACAGGAATTGCTTTTAAGAGACACTCCTGGATGCTTTTATGTTCCTTTGCGTAGCCCTACAAGTCATCCTTTGTAAACACCCCCTTTGATGGTTCATCACTTTTTGGACCGAAAGTGAAGGAAATGCTTACCAGGTTTGAGCAAGATGGAAAGACTCTGCTGTAGGAGTCTGTTTTTCCACTCCTACCAGACCTTATCCTAAAGGTCGCAAAAGTGGAAAAATGTGGTTCCGTAAAGCCCAAGGAGTTTTTTTTGACACATGTGGTGAAACCCTCTCTAGAGGCAGAGGAGGGGGCAATAATGGGAGATGCTGTCCATGCTGCAGAGGGGGCCCCCAGAACCAGGGTGACAGAGATCAGTTCTTTGGCAAGCCCTACCAGTACTCCTGAAAGGAGGCCTGCCTGTCCATCTGTGGAGGAAGTCGGGGGATGCTTATCTTTGTACCCAGACACCCAGCTAAAAATTACAAATGATCGGTGGGTACAAAGCATAATATCCAGAGGGTACACTATTCCCTTTACTACCGCTCCACAGGGAACAGGCAACCATAGAGATTACAAGGTTACTGGAAAAAAGAGTCATCCAACCAGTCCTAGCAGACCAGAGAGGATCTAGAACTTACTCAAGGTTCTTTTTAGTTCCAAAGAAAACAGGGGACTGGGGACCAGTTTTGGATCTCAGCAAGTTGAACAAATCTGTCAAGGAAACAAAGTTTCAGATGGTCATGCTACAGTCTATACTTCCTTTTCTAGGAAAGAACAATTGGATGTGCTCAATAGATCTCCAGGATGTATACTACCATATAAAGATGGCCAGAACAAACAGGGATTATCTGTGCTTTCGGCTGGGAGCCAGTCACTTTCAGTTTCGGGCTCTGCACTTTGGTCTCACTACAGCCCCCAGAGTGTTCACCAAATGCATGGCATTAGTCACGGCTCACCTGAGGTGGTTATTTTTCCAGGTGTTTCCATATTTAGATGACTGGCTCTTCACCGCCACCACCAAGCATCATCTGATATAGGCAAGGGAGACAACCTTAGATCTTTGCAGTCATTTGGGGATTACTATAAACTGGGACAAATCTGCTTTACAGCCATCCAGACATACCATCTTTATCAGAGCAGATCTCGACACAGTTTCCATGACCATAAAACTTCCAATGAAAAGAGTGGTGAGTCTTCAACAACAAATTCTAAATCTCATCCCCAAACAGAGAGCCCCAGTTTCAGTACTGCTCAAATTACTAGGGACCATGGCAGCAGCCATCATTGCCATTCCATTAGGCAGAATGCACACGCGGATACTGCAACGGCTGGTTTTCACAAAATGGTCTTATCAGGAACTTTCAATGTCTCACCGCATCATAATAACAAAGTGCTGCAAGAATTATCTTCTTTGGTGGCTGACCTTTCCTCAAGTGACAATAGGATGTCCCTTTGTTCTGCCAACCCCGGTTGCCACTGTCACAACGGACAGCCCAAGGCACATGGGAGAATTATGAGGCTCATCTGCATATCAATGTCCTAGAGATGAGAGCGGTACTTCTAGCGTTGCAGTCCTTTCAAAACTTTCTACCTCTAGGGACTATTGCAATACAGACGGACAATATGTCAGTGGTCTGGTACATAAACAAACAGGGAGGAACCAGATCATGCCCTTTATGTCGAGAGGACTTAAGAGTATGGCAATGGACAATTTCCACCCAGTACTTTCTAATACCAACGCACATTCCGGGGAGGTTCAATGTGATAGTGGACAAATTGAGCAGAGCAATACTATCTCCTCACGAGTGGTCCCTGAAAGAAGAAGTAACGGAAAGGATATTCCGCAGATGGGGCCAGCCTTATTGCGACCTCTTTGCAACCCCCACCAACACCAAATGCAGCAACTACTTTGCCCTGATCCCCAACACAGGAGATGCCCCAAGGGATGTACTTGTACACAGTTGCCCCCCGGGACTCCTTTATGCTTTTCCTCCGTTTCCTCTGATACCCAAATTCATACAGAAAGCCAGCACTCTGGGAAGGACCATTATTTTGATAGCCCCTTACTGGCCTTGTCAAATTTGGCTCCCCTTTCTGCAGCCTCATCTACTGGAAGAACTATGGATCCTGGACCCAGTTCCAGATCATCTGATACACTCATCAGGGCTTCTTCATCCTGCAATTCATACCCTAAAATTGACAGCTTGGTTGCTCCAGTTCCACAAATAGCCAGGTTACACAAGTTATCACCTGCAGCACAGAACATCCTAATTTCTTCTCATAAGTCTTCTACTAGGAAACTATACCTTAACAAGTGGAAAAGGTTTTCTATGTGGGCATCAAATAATAATGTCGATCCATATATGGCTATGAATTCTTCCATTCTAGAGTTTCTGTCTAAGTTGTTTCACGAAGGAGCGGCTCCAACAACCCTTAGAGTTCAATTGGCAGCCATCTCTAATTTTCATATTCGTGATCAACAGACTCCCATCATGTCACATAGACTTTCTAAAGCATTTCTTAAGGGTACTATTCACTTGAGACCACCTATTAGAACCCCATCTGCTCCATGGAATCTTAATTGTGTGCTCTTATGGATCATTTTACCCCCCCCCCCCCGAACCTGCATCATCCTGTGATTTGAAATACCTATCATGGAAGACCATTTTCCTAGTAACTATTACTTCCGCTCGAAGAATTTCGGAACTACATGCCTTGTCCATCAAAGTCCCATACTTGATTTTTCATAATGATAGAGTAACTTTGAGAACAAATCCTTCATTCCTACCTAAGGTTTGTTTTGAGACAAATCTCAACCAGACTGTAGAATTACCTGTGTTTTTTTCCCAAATATACAAACAAAATGGAATATATGTTGCACAAACTCGATGTCCATAGGCAACTTCGATTCTATCTAGACAGGACTAAGGACTTCAGAAAATTGGACCAACTTTTTGTCTCCTTTTAAGATTCAAAGGAGGGTACTGCTGTAGTTAAAACCACGTTATCAAAATGGTTGTCAGACTGTATTTCTTTCACATACAGCTCTTCACAGTTGACATTAAATCATAAGGTTAAGGCTGACTCAACCAGGGCAATTTCCACTTCTTTAGCCTTTATGGCACATCTGCCTATAGATTCTATTTGTGCAGCAGCCACATGGTCCTCACCTCATACCTTTATCGCCCATTACAAATTGGATAAGGCCTGTAGGGACAGGGCCTCCTTTGGTTCTGAGGAATATAGTTCCATGAGCCACCCAAGGAAATGGTGCTTGGGACGCTTACCCATCAGTGAGAATGAAGGCGAGATAGAACAACTTCACATTAAGAAGTTATGTACTTACCATAACATTCCATGTGAGTTGTTCATCTTGCCTCATTCTTACGTCCCACCCACCAACCCCCTTCCTTTAAAGTCTTGAGGGCCGGGAAGTTTCAACAAGTCCTAGTGATATTTTGTCCTTGTCTGTGCTATTCTTATTTCAGTGCTTATAGTCGTAATTATCAGTATGATTGGGCAAACAAGATCTGAGGGAAGCACTATTGCATCATGGGGTAGGGAGTAGGCCACGAGCTGTTTGAAAACCTCGAGCTTTAGCATTTGGCCAAGTCGGAGCCTAGGATCGTCTCCGAAACCCATCAGTAAGAATGAAGGTGAGATGAACAACTCACATGGAACATTATGGTAAGTACATAACTTCTTATTTTTCAGCACACCAACCTACTTGTACTATAGATCTCACAGTTATATGTCATTACTTTCAGAACCATAGCTTTGGCTTAATATGCGACAAAATCTTGAAACTGTTAGACTTTTGCTTGGAAATGTTTACATAGATATTTTTGTACCCCAAGTAGACTCCAGAGAATATTTCCTCAGGTAGACAGTAAATGTTGGAGTTGTGATAGGAAAGAAAGAGGTAATTGGGAACATATTTTCTGGTAGTGTAATGAGTTGGCAGACTTTAAAGATTCCCTGCAGACAACTCTATCAGAGATACTAGGTGATCAAATTGGTGTGACTTCGGAAATGATTTGTCTAAGCTAGGATATGATACAGAATCGGAATTGCCTAGACACAGTAAGGCCTTGTTGAGTCTAATTATGGTGGCTGCCAAAAAAGCAATTACTAGAAAATAGAAGTCAGAGTCTAAACCAATTGTACTAGAAATAGTGAATATATTAACAGAGATAAAACAACTGGAATTGAGACCTTTAGAAAAAGGTAGGAGCAAATTACATAGGAAAATTGGGAATTGTGGGAACAATACATACGGGGGAATGAGGTTTAAAAGAAGGCAGGATTTGAATGAGCTATGTAATGTTTGACTGAATGATTGGGTAGATAATAAGTAATATATAATGTTTGCAACTAAGATCATGTCAAAATGGCTTGCTTTCATATATATATATATATATATATATATATATATATATATATATATATATATATATCATAATTGATAATTTTATAAATATGTTTCTTGTTTAAAAAAAGAATCCTAGCTTTGATTTTAGTGATCTTTGCTGATAATGGGATACCTTTGCTGTTTAAAATCTTACTCATTTTTGTAACAATTTTCCTTCAAGAAAACAAAAATCTTATGGTGTCAGTCACTGAAGAGATCTTTGAGCCTGGGAAAATGAAGTAATGGGGTAAATGATATAATTTTAGTCTTTTTGACGTTGGTCAGCAAGTCAAGTTTGAGCTCTGGACTTTTGCATTCATAAACTTACTGATCAACACTGTCATCGCCAAATGTCGTGGGAATGAGAGGTGGCATAATTGTTAAGGGGTTTTACCTCAGAGACACAGGGTACATGGATTAATTCTCACCTTTAAGGGAAATTGACTCTGCTTGAAATGGCCTGGAAGGGCAGCTAGCCTAGTACTTACCTATGAACGAATGTACGAACACTTTCTTACTTTCAACCATCAGAGTGGTATTATCTACATATCTGGCATTATTAATATTTTATCAGTAATTTTGATGTTACCATCTAATTTGTCTAACATAATTTGTCATGGCATATTCAGCATTAATACTGAATTGCTCCATTATCCCGTAGTTAGTTATGACTGTTAACAACTTGTTCTCCGTACAGATTCTTCAGATGGCAAATAAGGTGAACCTGTATCCCCTTTTCTGAAGAAGAGCGTGCCACAGTTTGTTATGGCTCAAACAGTCAAAAGCTTTAGAGTAGTCAGAAAAGTAGAAGTAAATATTTTTCTGGAATTCTGTTGTTTTCCCAGCTACTCAGCACATGATGTAAATTTGATTCTGGTGCCTCTGCCCCTGCTAAAATCAATTTGAATATTGGTAGTTCTCACTTCGTACATTATTGCAGTCTAGCTTGCAGGATCTTGAGTATTAACTTGCCAGCATGTGAAACACGTGCAAATGTTTGATAATTAGAACATTCTTTAGTACTGCCATGTCTTGAAACTGGAATGTACATTGAATTTTTCCAGTCCAATGACCACTGTTGTGTTTTTCTCAATTTGGTTGTAAATAGCAAGCAGCACTATAACAGCATCATTTTGCAGGATTTCAAACACTTCAAATAGAATTCAGTCACTTCCTGCAGTCTTGTTGTAGGCTTTTGTCTTCACTCTGCAAGATGTCTGGCTACACATTAAAGAATATAACATTAGATGTATCAGAATTGACACGTCATTAATATATACTTATGCATTTCTTACATGTTTTATTAATATGTTTCACTTGTCTGTCTCTCCCATCTTCATTTACTGTCATTCACATTTACCAGGAAGTCTCGCTTAATATCCTCAATCTTCTCTTTCCTGTTACATTCTTCCAGCTCTTTGCGCTACTTGTTTAAATATCCATCTTTTACCTCTTCTTGTTCATGTCTGGAAGTCTGCGTTCAGTCTGCCACATTTTTCCCTGACTCCTTTGCCTTTTGCTGTCTTCCTTTTTGCAGCTTCTTGTAAAGCCTCAACAGACTGCATGTTTATTGTCTTTCCATTTGGCATATTTTTATTGCCACCTTCTTGGCAACATCACAGACTTCTGTCCGTAGTTCTTCAGGCCCTGTATGCACCAAATCTAATCCCGTAAATGTAGTCTTCTCCTCCAGTACTTATTCATTTGGAATGTTCTTGAATTGGTGTGTAGTTAGCCTGGAAGCCTTTCTTTTTTTAATTAATTTGACTCTAAACTTTGTCGTAAGAAGCTGACTATCTGAGCCACAGTCACCTCCAGGTCTTGCTTTTACTAACAGTATAGATTTCCTCCATCTCACACTGGACTTCCCGTATGAGTAGTGTCTCTTGCCCTAAGAGCTCTGGAAGACAGAGCTGAGAACAGACCACCTCCTGCTCTGGTCAGGCTGGCAGGCTGTGTTCAAAAGCTGAATGGCATGCAATCATACCCCTTATACATAAAGACAGTGCAGGACTGACAGAGACCAGGACATAAGTTTGATGGCTGTTCATATCCTGTTGGGAGTGAATGCATTGGTGGAATTCCAGAGTTGCAGCTTCAGGCACCTGCTAGAGTTGAGATTCATGAATCGTGTCTGATTAATGTATATCAGGAGAGCACATCCCATACATTCACCTGTTCATCAAATGAGACAGAACATTCTTCCCTGATTTGCTTAACCCCTTTTTTCATTTTAAGTGCGTTGGGGGGGGTAACAGTAGATGTGCCCTATCTGTGGCAGGAAAGATTTCTGTGAGCCTTTCCAATCCCTGTGATTCATTTCCTCGCCACAAAATCCTGAGAAGAAACATCAGAAGTCATCCTTCTTGCCCTTTGGTGCCGATGCTTGTCATTTTAGGGTGTCTGCTCTCATTCACACTCTTCATGTAGAAAATTCCTTGTACAAACCAACAAAGTCCCTTTTGGCTGGATTGATATTTAGCTCACTACATTTTGTTTTTATTTTTCAGGTCACTTTCCCCACATCTGATATTCCTTGTTGACAGTACTTAAGCTTGCAGAAAGCCTTCCAGTTGTCCAGTACATTCTGCAAAGTGGAAGAATTTTTTGGGTGAAGAGACTTTATATGCTGCCTTATTCTGTTTTTTTGCAGGTGATTTTGACTTGACTCGGACATGTCTAGGGCATGAGTCTTTGTTTTTCCAAAGTCACATTTCAGGCATGTCTGTACATCATAAATGTTGGTAGAGAGAATTTTTACCCATCACTGGCCAGTTAAGCAGTTGTTTAAGGGAGACTTGGTCAGTACTCCTGTGATCATAAAACTGTACTATATTGATTATGATCACAGGGGGCTTCCTTTGTCACTTAATGTGAGCCTTTGCCTTTTGGCTTTCCTTCAGCTCCTGCAGTCTTGGAAGTTTTAAACATTTACGTACTGGAATTGTTCTAACCAGTTATCCACTAAGGCCTGCAGTGCTAGTGATAACCAATATGTACTTACCATGCTGTTGAGCTATGGGGGTGCCTTCTACACTTAGTCCATGTTATCCTGTTGCCATTCCCTTTACTTAGATGGCCTCTCCATTCTGCAGACATGAGTAGATTTTCATCCAATTTGGACAGATATGTGTTTTATTTTTTATATTCTTGTGTACATTGTATTTTCTCAAACGGGATTGTGCTTGCTCAGTGGTTGGTGTTAAACTGAGTACAACATAGGCTGTGTACCTTCTAAGTTCAGCAAATGACATCACATGGTAGTTTGCTGGCTGGAATCATGTACATTCATGACAATGTCAGAGAAGAGAAGATTTAGAATCATGCTGAGTTAGAAATATCAAAGGACATACCAATCATTCTGCCCTGCTGAAGGCTTTCTCACAGATCAGATGATGATATTTGACTACATACCATAATTTGAGGCCTGCCATTTCATTATGAGTTAGCAAAGCATTGAGGTAACAGTAATCTGAACTATTTCATGTTTACAATTCCCAGGGAAAGCTTGCCAGAGATGATAATTTTTCTGAATTGATTCTCATAGTTTAACTTTTGCATCACAGCTTGTCTAAAAGAAGTGTCAGCAGTATGGAAATAAACACAATTAGCAGTGAAAGAAATTAAGTAATAAAGCATTCATATATAGTTGTATACACAAATGGTAGTGCAGCTAAAACTCTGCAAATTCAGTTGTGCATTATGCAAAAATGTAGATCGGAAAATAATTAGATATCATGGTGTTTGTGAATAACACTGAGGGGATTCTTTCTTTGACTACTGACGGAGCAAGAAATGTTCATTATTAGATCACTGTTGCTATATGTGATGTAGCCTGCCAAGGACTGAATGTCCAGCCAGCATACAAAACCTTTTGGACATTTTCTGTATGAAACTTGCATCCTAGGAAGTGTCCTGATATAAAAACAGGCATGAGGTGCAGCAATTCAGAGTTTCTTGCCTCTCTGAAAAAGGGAGGCTGTCATAAGGAAGCAGCCTGGCCAGGTTGCCAAGTACGGATATTTATGTGCTAGGAGGAAAATGGGAAAGGGGTAAAGGGAACCTCAATCTGGTGAAAAGTTCTACAGACAGGAAGAATAAACAGGAGAATGATTAGGGAGATTGAGGGAGGGTTGCAGTATTACTATTTCAGTGATATTTAACACATCTGTGCTGCATTTATTGATTTTGTTGAATTTATCACTGTTTTTCAGCCTGCACTTGTTAAAGAAACTCCATCTGTTTGTTACTGTACTACTCTTAGGTTGTTTTAACAGTATTTTGATATTTCCCAACCTCATCTAATACTGCAAAAGCAGTTCTGAGTTTGTGAAAGTTCTCCTAAGTCTGCCAAAATATTTCTAAGTTTTACAAAGTTTTTCTGTGTTGTTGAAGTTCTCTTGTGTTGCTCACTTTCTTTCTGTATTTTTTTAACATTTCTTAGGGTTAGTGAGAGTATTTCCAAGGATTTATGATACTGCAGGAATTCTGACTTTTGTTGTAAAGCATTGTTACCGCACTTGACCTCAAAACCAGTTTGTTTTACATTAAGATGGTTCTTTTGCATTCTAGTGGGCGCAGAGAGCTGAATTCAACCCATCCGAGTTGGAAACTGCTGGTGGAAATCTTATTGTGTCGTTATCTGATTGTAAGAGTCTTTCATTCTGCTGGTATAAAAGCCTCACATTTGCATGATGAGCAAACTTGGTCCCCCATGCCTTGTATGTAAGCAAACCTTTCCAGTTTAAAATCCTCTGTAGAAAACACTCTCCATAGTCTCCAACTGTTCACAGCTACTCAAAGAGCTGCCAGTTTGGGCAGAAGGCAGTGCCATTCCAGTTTATCTGATAGTGTACTACTTAATACTCTAACTGTGACCTTTAAGTGACTCTCCCCTACTCCTTCCCATCTACTAAGGATCTGGTATAATGGATAGGCACTTCCCTGTAATCTCTGTTTCTGGTCTGGTGGATATGGGCATCCTGAAGCAGTTTAGTAACTGACTCATGTAAACTGGTAACTATTTAACTTGAGAACAGACAAACGCAGTGTGTGAGAGATGTAGATACATGTCAGTGGAGGCAAAACTCTCACATGAACACACACGAAAAATGCAAACAAGCTTGTCAGCATTACACCCAAAGCACTCACTACCAACATTAAGGAACAAGCACATAGACGCACATATGCGGAAGTACTCATTTGTTGTTGCTGTGTCTTTTGGCTTTTCCTGGTTAAGGGTCGCCACAGCAGAACTCCAGTCCGCTAATGATTGGCAGTTGATTTGTACGTGCCGAGTTGCCAGCCCTGATGCACAACCTTCAACGAAGGTACGCCCATTCACGCATGTCTCCACACAGAAGACGCTCTAACTGAGAATCGAACAGGACAACGTCTGTCCGTAAGGTGACAACACTACCGCAGCACCACCACCACAGTATGGAAGTACTCATTTGTAATCTACTCAAACCTCCAAGACCTCCTAAAAACATCTGTCATTGGCCCTACACACACTTAAAAAGAAAGCACCTCAAAACACATAACTCTCAAAGTCATAATAGCCCCGCTTCCAAGCCCATAATGCAACATACCACACAGCCAAACATTATTGTTATTGGGGACTCCATTGTAAGACATACTGATGTCACCCTTACGAGGCTAAACAAGGAGAAGATCACAGTGAGCTGTCTGTCTAGAACCAGGATCTGCCAGATCGCACATGCACTTAGGTCTTTAAACCTCAAGTACCAGTATGACACAGTCAAAGCCCACATGGACGTAAGCAATCTAAGATGTACCTCACTGGACTATATGGAGAGAGACATGATGGAGCTCTCTGAATGTGAGCCCCATGCAGGTATGAATCTAGCCTTGAGTAGCATCCTACCTTCAATGATGAAGCCACAGTACCAGCAGAATTGATTGACTTCAACAATTGGCTTAGTTTCTGGTGTCACAACAGAGGGATTGAATACCTCTCAGCCTGGGGAGACATGATTGACAAACCACAATGCTTTCCCAGTGATGGTTTGCATTTGTCACCACTTGGCTTCCGGATACTAGCAAAAACTTTATCTATCCCCACAGTACCTTTTTTAGGCTCTGCCAAGTTGTTAAACCCTCCAACATAACAAAAATCACTAACTACTACCTAAAGGTACTGCTGCTCAACGCTAGGAATTTACTCTCCCTCCTCGCCCAAGGGAGCACAGACATATGTGCAGTCACAGAAACATGTTTCAGAACCATAGAAAGCACACTGGCTAGCAAAGGCTACAATGCCTTTCATACATTTTGATCCCTGAAGCTCAGAATAAAACAAATGTAGGAGGTATCTCAGTGTTCATAAAGGACAAGTACACTGCTAGACTGGTCCAACAACATGACTCACTTGAGCTACTCCATGCCTAACTAGCCATAGGTGCAACCCGTTATCATATCCTTGCTAGCTACAGATATCCTAACATGAGGCTGGAAAACCACACTTCCTACCTAATTCAGCCTAACACCATACTTAAGTACAACTTCAACTACCCCTCCATAATCTGGGAGACTTATATGACCCATAATTCACTTGCTGAGAGGTTTTTGGACTTTGTTAAACCAAACACCCTGGAGCAGCCAGTTAGCTCCCCAACTAGAGGTACAAATATCTTAGACCTAGTACTCACAAACATGGGGGAATGCTGCTTCCTCCTGTGCATTAACTCCTCCCTGGTAAGATCTGAACACAAAATGATTTCCTTTAGTATTAAAACTAACCTAGAACCCCCATCAAACTCCAAACCTGTTAAGAACTTTGCTAAGGCCAATTATGTCAAACTAAGTGACAGCTTATTAAACTTCCAAGCCCCACCAACCCGGATGGCACTGAGGCCTACTCTGAACTGTACACAAAGCACTGTACAACCACATTTATAGCTGCATAGAGGAGGCAGTACCTGTTCAAGTCAGACCTATGATTACTGGCAAAAATAAACCACCCTGGTGAACCCCTAGCATAAATAAGCCATTCAGCAAAAGGAAAAAAATCCTCTCCAAAGCCAAGAAGAAACAGACAAATCCATGCAAAAAGACACTCACCAGTCTAAAAAAAAACAAATTAGAGAGCTGCTCAAATCTGCTAAAGCAAACTGTGAGACAAAGATAACCTCCCACATGAAAGATAACCATAAGGCTTTTTTACTTATATTCATAACCTCTGGGGGGAACGCTCAGCAATGTGCAGAGTTAATCATGAATGGCAACACTTATACCCAGCCTGTAACTATAGCAAACCTGCTGGCTGACAAGTTCGGCTCAAACCCCTCCCCCATCACCTCCTACTACACCCAAAGAAATACCCGCAACCATCCCCCCACCAGTCATTACAAGGAACAGGTCCTTACTGTGCTCACTATAGCAAAAATATAGCCTCCATGGATCCTGCCAGCATTCCAAGATGCTTCTTAAGTAGCTTAAAACAGAATCTTTCTGGGCAACTAGAAACCCTCTTTAACCACAGCCTCCAAACGGGCTTTGTTCTAGAGGAATGGGGGACTGCAATAGTTGTCCCTCTGCACAAGGGTGGCCCATCAACTTACATAGGGGAACTACAAACCCATAAGCTTGGCCAGTCTCATATGCAAGGCCATGGAGAGAATTATCATGGACATGATCAATAATGACATAGGAACTCTCCAAAAACTGGACTAGACCCAATTTAACTTTGTCAAAGGGAGGTCTTACCTGCTCAATCTGGTGGACTTTTTTGAGAAAGTCACCAGGGCCATGGATGAGGGTAAAACAGTACACACCACTTATCTAAACCTGGCCAAAGCTTTTGACACAATCCCCCACTTGGAGATCATAGATAAACTTACTGAGTTAGTCATAAACCCCTACATCGTCAGATGGATAGCCAACTGGCTCACTGACAGGACACATGTTGTCTGGATAGGTGAATCCACTTCCAGTAAGAAATCTGTTACTAGTGGTGTCCCACAGGGCTCAGTGTTGGGATGCCTCCTGTTTGGTATATACTTCTCTGAAGTGAAGGCCAGTGTTGGGGGCCTCTGGCTCACCAAGTTTGCGGACCACTGTAAGCTGGGAGCAATCACTGAATCCCTAAATGATGTTCACATTCTGCAAACAAGCTTCAAAATGACAATGACTGGTGCCAAAATTATGTCCTGAGACTAAATGCTAAAAAATGCATAATCATTCCCTTTGGTATATCCCTGAAAATTATAATATTGATAGCACACCCCTAAAAGTAGACCCAATAGTGAGAGAATTAGGAACACTGATAGATAGTAACATAACTTTGACCACCAGGAAGCTAGTAGTGAAGAAATCCTTCTGTGTGACACGACTTAGAAGTAAAGGCATGGCATCAAGATCAAAGAAAGTCATAGTGCCATTGTATTCGGTCCTCATCAGGCCCATAATCAATTACAGTGCTCCATTCTGCATGTACCTAACCAGGCACTTACACCAGTTGAAGCACCCCCAGAGGTTTCTCAATAAAAAGATACAAAGTGTAAGACACATGTCTTACGCCGAACGATTAAAGGCCCTATCTCTTTACTCTGTCTCATATTGTTTATTGAGAGGGAACTTATGCTTGACCTACAAGGCATTCTGTCATCCACCCCGATGACAATGTTAAATATTTGCAAGAAAAATTATACAAGAGTAAAACGTTTCATGGTCCTGAACCTTGTTTGTGGCTCTAACAGAACTTGCTGGGGAGACAGATTCATACCTCAAAGGCTATATCATCTATGGAATAAACTTCCCATCTTCGTAAAACAAAGTGCATCCCTCATGCTCTTCCAAAAAAAAAAATTGGATAAATGGATGAGGAACCATAAATTCACTCCTGGGTTACTGCATACGTCCTTTATGGACAGATGCAGTCTGTAAAATGATACAGGGTTCCAACACCCAAAGACCCACTACCCTGATACTACCCCATCCCAAGAGATAAGATTAGATATGAAGGTACTTTACCGTAATTAGCTGGAAACACTGTATGCCATGATACTGAGAAATGAAAGTCTTAATTACCCAAGCTCGTGCTTTAGTAGGTGTCAGTTTCTTTCTTATGAACCAAGTCTTGTGCAGTGTTCAGCATGAATTTTTTAAACACTGTAGTTCTTTTAATAAGGTTTTATTAGATGTTCACAATATCCAAAATACTGTCTTTATTAGCAGTTCTGATAAACAATTCAAGTTGCTGTACATCATTCTGATTGTCCTGAACAACATAAACTGACTTAGTCTCTAGATGACCTGTTTTCTGTACTCATGCTCTAGACGTCTTTTCTGAAATAACAGGTCGAATGAACTTACTAACCTTAACTGCTGTGCTGTCCTGAACACAGCATATTATATTTTCTTTTTCAGTAATTTTCCTTTCTTGACTATATTCACCCCCTAATCCTTGATTCTTAGGCTACGTCTTGTTTTTAGCTTAATTTATCTCTTGACTCTTTCCTTGAGAAAAGAACATAACAAGTACTCTCTGCAATCTTCCCTTGACAAACTGTTATTTCAGCATGGTCAACATTCAGTGGAAGATTCTTTGTTTCTGCTTTCTAAAATGTATGCATAAATAAAACACCACTTCCTAGCCCGTAAGGTCAACATTCAGTAAAAGATTCTTTGTTTATGTTTTTTAAAATGTATGCATAAATGAAACACCATTTCTAGCTTATTGTATTCTTTTAGCCTGTCTAATGTCTGTAAAATAAAAAAACCCTGATCTAACACACTTCAAAAAAAAATTGGATAAATGGATGAGGAACCATAAATTCACTCCTGTATTACTGCATACGTCCCTTATAGACAGAAGCAGTCTGTAAAATGATTCAGGGTTCCAACACCCAAAGACCCACTACCCTGATACTACCCCATCCCATATCTAGGGAATTAAGATGTAATATTGTCATATCCTGGGTATTATTGGCTAGGCTCCTGACTATGCTTTTTTTTCAGTGTTTTTTGTTTTCAAAGCCCAAAGATGTAAAACAAACCACATACTATATTTCTTTCAGTGCACATAGAAGAGGATGCAGATATCCCTGCAGTTAATAAGAGATTGTAGGGGTAGAACTTTAATAAGTGATAATAGTTTTGCAGCAAGGATGGGATTTTAATAGTACACATAATTTTGATAACTCATTTATTATGGTTAAAAAAGAAGGGTCCCACTTGTGACACTGAACTACTGAGCACCCCAGTATTCTGGGACTGGGCATGGATTTTTGTCCAAAATAGTATTTGGGGGGGGGGATAGATAATGTGCTGCATTTTTCCATTATGTAATGCTGGATATTTGGAATTTGTCTGTATTACACCAGTAATATAGTTGTTAGGTTTTGCTGTGAATGATGTCTATAAAACTTGAAAAGATAAAGTGTGAAAGATAAGTGTGCATAAAATCTGTCATGGTCTGCAAAGTGGCTAACAGTCTCAGTATGCAATGAACTGTGTTTGCTTAGTAGACTTGAATGAAGCTCAGATGTGATTAAGTTCTCTATGTTCCCAAGAAAATGGGATAATGAGGTGTAGCAAGGCACACAATTCAGCTGGTAAATCACTGAGAAATACCCATGCATTTCAGAAGGTTGCATAAACTGAATTCATATAGGTTGCTTGACCGTTCACCCCCCACGACATTAGTACCAGAGAGAAGTGGCCTTTGATGTATGCTGCTCTGCCTCAGTTTCCTTAAACTGGAGTAGGGTCTGCAGTAATGCCCCTTTTGTAGTGTGAAGACTGTCACAAGACTTTGTTAATGCTGATACAGTGCACAGAAACAGAAGTGGTAGTCAGGAGGTATCCACATGACATTGCTTTGGTCTCCATTTTGGTTGTAAACTAAGTCTGCACATCTTTCCTTTATCCAGACAGACATTCACTAGCTCTCCTTCCATATCATGGACATATTGTTGTAAGATGAATTAGTAGTTTGCAAATTGCCTGCAGGAGTAAATGTGTGTATGTGTGTGTGTATGCATGTATGTGTGTTTTCTGCAATGGGCTGGCACACCATTGAGGATTCGTTTTTCTGCCTCTGCCTCAAGCCAGCTGAGAACCAGATTATTGTTAAGTTGGTAGTCAGTGAATGACTCGGGTATCCCATTTGGCATAGTGCTTGCAACTAAGATATCTCGTTTAATGATGCATCAAGAGTGCATCATGTGACTGCATTGTTTCCCATATTTTAATTACTTTAATCTGCTTCTTCCTAAGAATTTAAAATATTGGCTTCTGCAGCCAGGAAGACCTCAAAACTGGCCTTTATATGAAATCATGAACCATACAAGAATCATGCATTTCCTGACCATTACTTCTAAACCATGATAGTTATGGCTTTAACAAAAAAACAAGTAAAACATGCCATAATGCACATCGTGAAAGATTATTTCTAAACAAATTTAAACAATGAATATAATTATTAAAAATAGTTTTAATAGTTATAATTGTGCAGAAAACAATGTGAAAACGAAGTTTTTAGTTCTATGACACAAATACTAGAAATATTCCTCGCTAGCTTTACTGGGAAACGTAATTGTGAATGGGGTTGTGTGTTGTACTGACTACCCATCACTTAGATCACCTCAAAGAAAGTCAGGAAGTGTATATTCATAAATGCATTCTTGGTTGGCATGAAACAGATGATCAACTTGCTGTTTTTAGCAAATGATGAAAATCACAAACAGTTGCTGCCCAGTTGTCTGATTCCCTGTAAACTGTACTAGATGCTGGCTTGGATAGACTTAACTTATGGGATGTAGCACACACCACCACATAAAATAACAAAGGTGACACTGAAGAGGTACAGTGTTTGTTTTTTTTTTCTTTCTTTTAGGGAAGGGGAGGAACATCCTAATTGTATGTAGCATACATATGTAGCACAAACTAAAAGAATCAAACTATCTTGAAGTAGGTCATAAATGTGTACAGGATTTCATGAGGCATAGATAACAGTTGACTTGTGGGATAGGTAGGTAATTAAGTGAAATTCCACATTTCTATTGGGTTAGAGGTGTCAGCTATATATCTGTATATGTCACTGATGTGTACAGTGTTTGCCACTATAGGTTAGCTCAACGTTCTTGTAATCATGAATTTAAAATGATGACTCACAAAGAATTCCTACTGGTCCAGCTGTGCCTTATGTAGAGCAGATCACAGCATGTTTCACCATTATGAACCAACTTTCATTGATCCGTTTCCTGCTTCGTACAAAAGGTAGTGGTTGCTTTTTTGTGTCAGATGCAGGATTTTTTGCTAGTATTTAGCCTTGAACCTGAAGCCCTCTTTCTCTTCTCTGCATGTTTGATATGAACCATGTTACAGAAGTCCTTATTTTTCATGTTGCAGTGGCCCTTTAAATAATTTCAGTCTGGGATAGCAGACGCTGAAGGCTGTTCTATATCCTAATGATTCCAGGCCTCTTAATTGAATATTGACATTCTGTATATAAAGGCTAAATGGATTCTCTTTGCAGTGTTACAGCAGACTGCGACTAGCTTAACCTCTTTTAATCTCCCTTGCAGTATGCTTAGAGTTTTATTTTTTTTTACTCTCATTTTCATATTAATTTTCCCACTCATACATCATCTGCAATAAAATGCTGACATCTGGAAGTGCAGAAAGTAAAGCAGTGCTGTCACACTGAAGAAGCCTTGCTTAACGTATTAGAAGTATAAAAACGGTATATAAATTTTCCAACAAAAATAAATGCTCTCTTCAGGCGTCATGCATATTAGCCAATCATCAAGCTTTATACAAAAATGCTGAGCTTCCCTCTATTTTCATTTACTCTTGTTGGCTTTGCTGATATACTTTGCTGTCAAGGTTGTTGTCATCTCCCGGTACTTTACAGAGCTGAACAATTCATCAAAAACTATAATTTAAGTTTGCAAATTTGTATTGGATTTCTTGATAGATTTATGGCGTCCATGAAAACTCACTTTGATTCTTGTTTCTTTTTTTTTGCTCCCATGTTTTTACCACTTTGACCAACCATTTCTTCAAGTCCATCAATCCACCTTCCAGCCACACATCCCCATTTCCATGCATCACCGCCATTGCCTCATTCCTGTTGAGAGCATTTTGGTAAGGTCATTTTGATAGCCACGGTTACTGTGAGGCCAAGACACATAGTGCTTCTGACACAGCGTATGTCTGCTTCCCCCTAAGATGCTGCTGTTAAATCATTGTTGAGTCAAGATGACCCTGTGGATAATTGTCTTGAACTGTGTTTGAAAGTGTCCGGAACTTTCTTTGATCTTCTGACTTGCAGATCACTGAGGGAGGCAAATCCATGACAGTAGATGTCTTGTCAATCCGTCATTTTGCTGTTCCTTCTGTTTTGTGTTGACCTTTATCCTTGCTAATCATATCTTTTTCTAATGATCTTTGTGTTATGTACCAGTAAAAAGCTTTGTTCCCAGCTCTTCAGTGGCATACTTGGCCATATTTGTGTTTTCCCAGTCTTTAACTAATTATAGATTTACACAAGATAGTCTACTGCTCCTCAATGAAGAAAGAAATATATTTGCCACCGCCACTGAATTTTCAGCGTTCTGCCATACTTGGATTCAAACCTGGGTAATTGGTGTTCCAGGAGAGAGACCCTGCCTGTATATTTAATGGCTAACCAAATTCAAGGGCCCTAGTTGAGCAGAATATTAGGATTAGCTACAGAAGCATAACTAGGGTGGGGTGAAGAGATCGGCCAACCTGCGCGTAAGATCCATTTTTTTATTTTTGCTTCTCATGTAAATGTTAGGGCATAATACAGACTATCTGGCACTCTTCATTAGGAGAGAAGGCAGGAGCTCCAGACTGGAGAGAGAACATTTTTTTGTTCCTCAACTTAGTGTTGAGTGGTGCCAGAATGGGGAACAATACTGGGATCCAGATGAGCTGCCTGTGGCACTAATTGGCTATATTCCTATATACACTACGCTCAGACCACTGCTTACCCACAAACTGCACTCTGTACACAGAATGCTTCAGCTCATAAAACAGATGCTGCTCTCATCATCTGTTAAAAGAAAAACCTTTGCTGTTAAAAAGCAACGCACATCAAATTTTTGCCTTCTTATGTGTCTTATTGCAGAGTAGTGATTTCCAATCAGTAGCACATTTGATTGTAACCATGTTGAACTTCTGCCTTTTCTAAACTTGCATGTAAAAATGCATCCCTTTTCTCTGTATGGCACATTTTGCTGAGCTGTATCTTGACTGCAGTGTACAGAGTGTATAGCGTCTCCTGTTTTGCCTTCTCTTGTAATTTTCACTTCTAACATTGAGGTCCCTAACTAATGGTATTGTGGTTGGCTGTGTTCATCCTTTCCATCCTTCATGATCTGGAAGAAATTGCTGCAGTCAAGGACATATGAACCCTTTCAACACATACAGTGTCATGTACCAAATGCTGAAGGTTCCCATCTCCTTTGCCTACACATTATTATTTTGCCACATGCATGCCTATTTTTGTTGATGTAGCTTTGTGCATTCACTTGTCTTATAAACCTGCAGACAGTCCATTTGGCCTTCAGATTACCAGGTAGGATTTGTACCACCATTGCCTATATTGTCTCGTGGAAGAACATGTTATAAAATTCTGCCATGTCAGATATTCAGCATTAGCTGCTTAGCTTGTTAGCCAAAAATTGGTGCTTACTGAGAACTCATATGGGGGTCTGCATGAATGTCTACTGCGTGTCCAAATCATAAGTTGGAGCATCACCGCAAAGAAAGATGTGGGGGATTATGGCCTGCTGTGCCAGTAGATACTGAACTTACCTTTAACTAACAAGAACTCTAACCAGTGTCAGTCCTATGCCTTAGTGAAGCAAGAAGGAGAAGAGACCATTAGAGGCATACATTTGGCTCCTACCTTGGGAGCAGGGGTTCCTGGTGTGTCACCACTGCCCAACTCCTGGTTAAAAGGTTGGAGGTCATCCAGAAATAATCCCTGATTCAGCTATACTTCAATTAGAGGCTCTGGAGACCAAGGACCCCTGTCCCAGGATTCTACCCTTAATGGTTCAGACAGGCTGACCACTTCTATGTGAAGGGGGTCAATCTAGATTCCCGTGTCAGACTCCACTGCTGATGGCCTAAACATCAAACAAGTTCAAATTCAGTTCAACTTTAAGGTGAGTGTTTAGATGCTTATACAAGGCATTGGTGTAAATCTCAGTATAGGTGTCCATGCTGTCATTGAGGGCAGGGGCTATGAAGCTATTAATGTCATCATGTATTAGGTTGTAATTGGCTTTGGAGAAGTTTTTTTAGACTAGTTGCTGCTAATGGGGAGGGGTCAGAAGTTATTGTTACTTCTAACGAGACTGATTTATGATCAGACCTCACTAGGGAGGGCTGCACACATGGGGTGGTGCAACGATCATCTATGTTAGTGAGCACCAGATCCAGAATGTTTGGGCCCCTTGTAGGGGTGTCAACTAACTCGTTCAGGGCATTGGAGTTGATGAAGTCAAAGAACCTTTGGGCAAGTGTGTTAGTACATATATAATTCACCCAATCTATGGATGGGTAGTTAAAGTCACCTAAAACCAGGGTGTTTGGTTGTATCTTGAGCGATTCAAGTAGATCCAAGTATGCATTGTGGGTATCCTGGTTCATGGAAGGGTTAAATACTAAGAAATCCCCACACAAGCATTGTTGGTAAATGTATACATTAAATATTAGCCTTTTCATTATTTGATGGATTGCTAATTGTATCTCTGATAATACACACAGGGTTTATGGTTTATGGTACCGTCTTATCTAATAAATTAATTCCTTTTGGCTCGGTGCTACGTCTCCTGTTTGGCATGTACTTCTCTGGTCTGAAAACAGATGCTGAAGGCTTGTGGTCAGCCATGTTTGTGGATAACTCCAGAGTATCATTATCACTTTCTCCACAGACTCTTACGTTCTCTAAAAAGGGTTAGACAGAGGCAGCACCTAGTGTTCTGATGTTGGTTATACATAACGTAAAACTGTTGTACAGCCACATTGGGAAAATGTCTTTCCCCACTGAGCATCACATAAATAGATTCCCACTTAAGCTGATTTAGTCATTGCAGATTTAGGCACTAAATTAACAATGAAATATCCTTTGGTCGTCAGAAGATCTTTTTTGGTTTAGTATTGAAATTTGTGGCAAACGCATATGTTTGAAAGGCACTTTTCCAAAGGGCACAATGCCAAACCAGACTACATTGAATACACAGTACCAAATGTGTAGTGTAATTCAGTAGTCTGAGTTTGGTATTGTGAGTGGAGATCGTGGTACAATGAGGATAAGCGAATTAATCCATTTCCTCACTGTAGTGTGATTTCAGAGTTGATATATATAATTTGCATGGGGTGGGGGGGACAGCCCACTAAATGGGGGGTGCAGGGTGGCTTGCCCCCCTGCAAAGCAGTAAAAGGCACATGCCATCGACTGTAGAGTGTAACAGAATGTTACACTGCATAGCTTGGGTGACTGACGTCACCTACTACAATGTTGACTACATCAAACTATGGGTGTTGATGTATTCAGTTTCGATGTGTATGCTTGCTTGATGTTATGGATTTCCACATTTTAGGTCAACATTGTGACCGGTCGATGAATGTGTTTTCAAAATTTCAGTAGTAAACCTCTTTTTTCATTTTGGAGCCTATTATCAGAGACCTTACTGCCCATATATTCCCCCATTAGACCAATAATTGAATATAGTCCTGTAATTGATGTGTGTCTCATTAAACACCTATCCCAGCTTGAAATACCTCAACATTTACTAAGAGAATCAGTGACACTTTTCTTTGGTTATCTGGACAGATGAAAAAGCCTTTCATTTTTTCCCTCTAACTCAATCTCCTGCATCAACATCAGTATCTTATCTTTTGGGCTATGAAAGACACTGTTTACCAGATTTCCAACTAAGAAGCATTAATAATATTAGGAACACTCACTCCAAAGCTCTCAGCTTGCATCAGAACATAAATAGGGCTTCTTTGATGGATTGTTTCATTACTCAAAACTATCCATTTAAAAAGTCCTGTTTGTGCCTTTGGATTGAGTACTCCAAATATTGTTAGTGTTTCTGAGTTGGAGGTCTAATTGACCTTGCCTTGAGAGGTTGGTATAATAGTTAAGGTATTTATCTCTTAGACACAAAGTACAGGGTTTGATCCCCCCTCTAGGATGGGAAATTTGGCTACGCTCAAATTGGCCCACTAGAGCAGATAGCCTAGTAGTAACCTATGAACCTCTTTCACCTTAAGCCATAATGATTGGATGGATTCACATAAGTTTACCCCACGGATGAGCAGTATAACACTTTGAAAGACATGAGGTAACTCTACTTGCTATATGTACATCCTAGAATGCATGGCTAGGTCATATATGGTTACTCAGACCTCCAGCCACATACTAACTTAAATCAGAAAACTTTTGAAAGTGGGCTGTACACAGAAGAACCAGTTTTCTCCTGTACCTACTGTATGCTCAAAGGATTTGGTTCTTCCAACATTGATGGCCACAGTCCATGGAAGACCCAAATAAGTTTGGTGATGCTATCCAGCCTCTGTTTTTTTCAGTACTGAGAATTTCTTACACATATGTGAAGGAGAGATGTATAAAATGGGTTGGAATAAATGGACAGATGGCCCAGAGAAAGTCTCTTCCACTTGTGAAAGGATTCTGACAAAAATAAACGAGTAAAACAGTAAAAAAGGAATATAATCTATAAATAGCAACATAGCCATTAATGACAACAAGTTACAGACTATATATCAGAACAAACATGATTGCCCAGAATAAGTACTGGTTAGTTATAACCCTCCAAGAATAGATAAGCTGTAATGAACTGTTAAGTCCAAAAATGACCAAAAACACTTACACGAAAGTAACTAGTAAAGCATAAACTGGACAGTTAATATAAATTGAAACATGGGGACCAGACATTTAGAAATTGTGAAACTTAGATGTAGAGTACTGGGAAAGATTAAGTCATAGAAACAGTATGGGTGAAAAGCTAATTACATTAGAATTTCAGTTCAGTAGCTTTCTTAAGGGAAAAACAGCAGATTAATATCTTGAGTTCTTATGCAGCCAGAAAAGCACAGACGTAGGAAGGCCAGTCCACCAGGTAAAAGGCAGTCACAAGCAGAGACACAATCCACAGAATAAATATAGCAGTAGATGAATCCTAGTCTGCTGGGTGATGGGCAGCCAGGCCCAAAATTATCCAAAAAAAGATGACAAAGTTGGGGAAGCATAATGCTGGACTTCTTGGTGCACAGCTGCATAAAGAACAGGGCTGCTGTGCTTTCACATCAGTTGCCAAAAACTTGCCCATGTCCCAAGCTCTTCATCCACTGATGGCTTTGGCCATGCAGGTGAGGTTGCTAATGTACAGTCTGCTGACTCTTTTGCCTGGAAGTGGAAGACATCCTTCCACTTATGGCTTGTAATCATGACCTCGGGGAACATAACTTCATTCAGCAGGTCAATGGTTTGAGTAACCTGTCTGTTTTCAGATAAAGGAGAATCCAGTATGGTCACTTTAAAGACAATACAGCATTCAACAGGTAGAGCTAATGTGATAACACAGGCTTAGGCAGCCTGTCTACTATGTGGTAATGCAAACTTGATGTGCCTATCTGCTACTTGATGATGTAGACTTGGGGTGCCTGTGAGCTATGTGATGATGCAGACTCTTGGGGTACCTGCCTTGTTCTGTGATGATACAGACCTGTGGTCACTCTGTGCTACATGATGATGCAGTCTCAGGGTGCCTGTCTGGTACATGATAATGCAGACTTGGGGTGCCTGTCTGCTACATGATGGTACAAACTTGAGGTGCCTGTCTGCTACATGATAATGCAGACTTTGGGTGCTTGTCTGCTACACGATGATACAAACTCAAGGTGCCTGTCTGCTCCATGATGATGCAGACTCAGGGTGCATTTCTCCTTTGTGATGATGCAGATGTGGGATGTCTGTCAGCCGTGCTGGTAATCAGGATTGAAAAATGAGCTTCCAGCAAGTATGTAGTTGTACCCAGAGACTCTCTGGCAGACTGCATGAATGACTGTCATTGCACTACCAGCTGTGGGTGGGACAGAAGTGCTCCATTGGATCTATTACACATCTGAGACTGAGCATGTGAATAGAGGAATCAGAAGTCCCCAGTATCTCTACCAGTCCAGTCCTTGCCATTTATGCCATTCAGTTAGTCACCATAGCCAGAGTAGCATGTCTCCAATGAGAATATGTTTGGATTGTCTGTTGGTAAATTTTTTGAGTGCCGTTTCATAATACACAAGCAAATGAAATAGTACTTTGAAAGTTAACCAGAGAGAAAAAGAGGTCACTGTCCCCCTCTTGCTTACAGTTGGGGGGCACCAATTGCATCTCTTCCATTTTGTTATGGCCAGTGTGGAGGCTACTATGTTGATGAGAAAAGATCAGTTTGCCTATAGCTGAAGTTTCAAATAATTAATTGTTCAAATGACCTGGTTTGGCGAAATATAGTCTAGTGAACCTAGTTGTATTATACTCCTCCTAGGACAGTTAACAATGGCCGAGAGGATGCTTTATATAGTGGGGGGATGTCAACTCTCCCAGGGTATAAACATGCAGAAGTCTCTGTCTAGAAGGCTAGTAATTATGCAAAATGTTTAGTGGCGAGAAAAATAATGAGGGTTATGTCTTCACCTTTGCTGGGGGTATGAATGGGCATACTGACAAAGGATGAACAACACTACAGAAAGAATATAAAAATTTAATCATTTCTGTATTGTACTAAACCATTAGTTGGTTTAGTATCGTATGGCATCTATCCCACTGTAGCTGATTCTAGCATGCATGAATGTTGAAATAACATCATTCATTCACATTCAGATACATGATGTATCCTTTTCAGGAATGAAGGAGAGCTACTTCCTGTCCTGTCAGTCAGTAGAAGAAAGACAGAATACTAAACTTGGACGGGATGGCAGTGCAGCACAAGATGCATGCACATTCATATACATAAAGCACATCTTATGACAATTGGAAGGCTTCATCAGTGTGATGTGGGAGGAAAGCAAAACAAGCATATGGAGATAAAGACAAATGGAGTCTATGCAGAGGGCAGCGCAGCAGGGAGAGAACCTCAAAAGTAAGGTCTGTGAAACAGTAATGCTGACTGCTGCACCAGTGTGCCATCCTCCACAACAATCATGTGGCCTTTAAAATGCAACACAACTTAATTATATCACACCACTTGTTTCATAAATCTCCATGTTTTATTGTGTTACAAACAAATGTATTTAACTCACTTTTATTAGTAATAACTTTCCTTGTCACCATTTAAGTGTTCATGAAATACACTTCATTTGAAATCTATTAAATGCTCTTGCTTTAATAATGGAATATAATGGATGCATTTTACAACTCCATCTCAGCCTATATAATTAGCTATCTTAAAATTGTATTCTGTTACATAAATTCCACAAGTCTGCACCTAGGACTACAGGAATAAATAAAATACAGTTTTTGCTTGCAGTTCAATTTATTCTAGAAAGCCAGCTTGTTTTCTTACAGTAATCTCTTAATGCAAGACGGTTATCTCCTCAGCTCCTTTCCCTTCTTCAGAAATTAGAGGAGTTCTCACCAGGAACAGCAACTGTTTGAGTCATTACCAGGAAAAACAATTGTCCACCAGTTATGGACTTTGAAAATGTTTACAAAGTTCCCACACCGTCTCTTTCATGTTACTCTTTGCTGGATTGATAGGTCATCCTTAACTTGCATTTGTTATATATGAACATTACATATTCATGTTTGAAGTTTTACAACAAAAGATTTACTGCTATAACACGTTAACTCTTGTAAGTGTCTCGATGTATTTCTAAACATTTGTGATTGCAATAATACTGCGCTTCAGTACTGTAATTTTCTGTCATGGCCAGGGTTAAGTCAGAAGAATCATGGAAGTTTGATACTAGGTGGTGGTAGATTTTTGTTATGAGACTGACTTAATATGCAAGAAATGCAGAAGCTAAATTAAAAAAATAAATAAATAAAACTTCAGGTAAAGGAAGTCATGGACATCACATGAACCTTAGGGTATACAATGTCAATATGCCAGCTAAATTAACATTGCTTGGCTTGAACCGTGCAGAAAAAGGGGATAAACATTACGCAGAGGTGCAAATAGTGAGGCATCATGTAGTCCTTCCTACATTTTTTAAGAGGCTACAAACAGAAGGAATTGTTGAAGACATTAAAAATAAATAACCGTCTCCCAGACAGGCTGCTGTATGTTTTGCTTTTACTTGTTGAATTTTGTAAGGTATCATTCGATGCACTGCTTGTTGAATTCTGCTGTCATTGCATTTACTGCTTTAAACAACAGTACTTTGTACTAACTCACAAATGATTGCTGTGTAATGCAGCCTTGGAGCTTTTTTTCCTAGGCCATTTGCTAAAAAGGGTGTTGACTTTCCCTGTAAAAATGCAAATTATGTAAATAAAATAAATAAATATGTTTTAGTATTGTCTAAGTAGAACTAATATATTTTGCTAAACCAGGGAGTGACAAGCTGACGGTGACCTTAGTTTTTCCTCATTATTTAAGGCTGTAAAGGAAATAAGTTACTTATTTAACGTTGCTTGCTTTCCATAAAGACACAGGGGTGTAATGTATGACTGGGGATCTATTCTGATAAACCACAAACTGGATCAGAAATACCACTTATGGATATATTTGTTTGTTAAGGAGATAGTAAGCAGCTAGACACAGGTGTATATCACATAATCGAAATCCCAAAATATCGAACACCATAAGCTCAAACTTGGAATGTCGAAATGTGATATAATCAAAAGTTCAGAACAGCAAATTTATTCCCAGTGAAAAAAATTTGCTGTTCCAAGAAACACACACACAACACAAGCACACCAAAAAAAGTAATCCACACATATACACTTAATATCCTACTTCTAACCCTACACTAAACCATACATACACTACTATCCACTTACCTTAACCCGAACCCTAACCCTAAGATCCGTAACTATTGCACACTCACCTTACCCGCTCCCTAACCCTAAGGTCCGTAACTATCGCACACTCGCCTTACCTGCTCCCTAACCCTAAGGTCCATAACTATCGCACACTCCCCTTACCCACTCCCTAACCCTAAGGTCCATAACTATTGCACACTCACCTTACCCGCTCGCTAACCCTAAGGTCCCTAACTATCACACACTCACCTAACTCACTCCCTAACCCTAAGGCCACTAACTATCACACACTCACCTTACCCGCTCCCTTATCCTAAGGTCCCTAACTAGCCCATTCCCACACTCACCTTAACCCGGTCCGTTCGCAACTTACCTTAACCTGGTCCTTAACCATCACACCACAGTGGAGAAAATAGCGAAGCGGCAGAAACAGCCCACCAAATTCTTTCCCTAGGAAAGAATTTGATGTTCTGCAGCTTTGCTATTTTCAGCATTCGCTGTTTTGGGTTTGATATTATAACATTCGACATTTTACTACTTCGATGTTATGATATAAACCTGTAGACACACATGATATTCTTCAGAGTCTACCCATTAGCAGTGACTATGACTGGCTGAATCTAACATACAACTATAGATAGGATGAAGCTTGTTAACATCTTCAAATATATAACCTGCCTGTATTTTGCTGTCTGATGTATAAATGTGTTTACTGCAGGCACACCTCCTCCAAGAAAATAAATAAATAAAACAGATATTGCAAATAGGTACATTACTGCATCATTTTACAGTACCTAAATACACCTTAAAATGGTTTTAAATCCTCCTTTTTCTGACCAAAGCCAGGTGAAGTTATGTTTTTGGTGACTGTTAAAGAATTCAGTAGTTTGTGGCCAAGCACTGAAGGCAGCATTTAAGAAAATACAGACCTCTTATCAATCAATCAAAGCAAGCAAGCAAATGTGGCAAAAATACTGTGCACTGAGATTTATGTTTTGGAATTCGTTAAATCTGAATGCACTGCATTTTTAATTCCCAAAAAATAATTCTGGCAGATCTAACTATCCAGAGGCCTCAATTAAAAACAGCCAATCTGCATTCTGAAACAGACATCTGCCACCTTTGCACTTTAAGCAACTACAATAAGAGTCTGCTGGTATGAATGACTGTTCAGAAGACACAAAGCACCAGAAAGGAAGTTGCCATTGCCAAAGTTTGGAAAAATGACTTACCATGTGCATGTGCTACAGTTATCCATGCAGAAGCTTATCTAAAGGCCCACAGGGCATTGCTGCAAATTACGAGCTGAATGTGCACTTCTCTGTTTGAACTGCGATAGCCTGAAAAACGCAGTGCTCCAGACAAACACATTTTGTAAATGTTCACACTTGTCCTCTATCAAAAGATCAGAGTAAAGTTGTCTTGCCCAGTTACTATGTGTTATGGCCGCAGTATATAATTATCTATTGTCTTTACTTCTGTTTAAAAGTTACATTTCCTTTCCTAAAAAAAGGAAATTTTATGTTTTTGTTACAATATTGATATTGCAGGTAATTGGTTGCATGTAATGGAAGCATGACACTTTATTACTACATCAGATTTTTGACTCGTGTATGTATGTTAATATATCTTGTACTTAGCTCTGTATGGTTATAATCCTGTCTTATACCTTGT